>NW_028318624.1:300000-412500 GCF_062004578.1 Staurois parvus
TAGAATACATAAGGGGGGGATATGATCTCCATGTAGAATACATAAGGGGGGGATATGATCTCCATGTAGAATACATAAGGGGGGGATATGATCTCCATGTAGAATACATAAGGGGGGGATATGATCTCCATGTAGAATACATAAGGGGGGGGATATGATCTCCATGTAGAATACATAAGGGGGGGATATGATCTCCATGTAGAATACATAAGGGGGGGATATGATCTCCATGTAGAATACATAAGGGGGGGATATGATCTCCATGTAGAATACATAAGGGTGAACACTTGTTCTCAGCATTACTTGAATAAAAACAGTGATTTTGCGTTTTAGCAACCAGACAGAATATGGGAATTGGAAGCTTTTTGGCCGGGCTTCTAACGGGGCCAAAAGGTCACTGGAGACATGAGGCACACTGGATGACACAGGACGTTTAGGGGTCATTGGAAACACAAGACCTTTAAGAGGTCAATGGAGACACAGTATGCTTAGGGATCACTGAAGACATGGGGCGCACTGGATGCTGAAGAAATATGGAGGACACAATACAGGAGGAAGACATGGAGGACAGGAAAACTTACAGCAGCAGAGGACTCAACCAAGCCACACATTGCTGCACAATTCAAAGCCAAATGGCTCTAATAAGGAGAACTATCTTCTGATTGGCCACAGTGTTGGCATCCCAGGTGAAACTCAGAAGTGCCGAGAAGTGAGGAGACTCCGTGCTGGATTGGAGAAAATGTGAGTGTGACAGACACCAAAAAAAACAAAAAAAAATTAAAAACTTCTTTAGAAACGCTGTGCTACCAGGTTGTCCGTGTAAAATGGTTACTCTTCATAAAGCAATTTTTATTACTTTGTTAATTTTTGTACTGCCCTATGTATAGAGCACCAGCACAGTGCTTACTTCCTCCCAGCTCTCTATGCAGTTGGTAAGGGTGGACAAGGAGGCATGTTTTGACATTTGTCCTATGCCCTTGTCCTCGTGGAGCCCCACCTGCCCCACACTTTCCCTTATTGCAGTGGTCTCCAAACTGCGACCCATGGGCTGACTTTGATCCTTTGCTTCCCTTTATCAGGACCTTGGGGCACCGTTCCATGCACAGACACCAATGATGGGGCACCATTATTCATACAGACACAGATGGGGCACCAGATAACAATGGGACACTATTCCTCCCACTAAAACCAATGATGGGGCATTGTTTACTCCCAATGCTGGCAGGGTGTTTTCTACTCCAAATGGTCATAGTCTGGCCTCCCTAAAGCCTGAAGAACAATAAACTGGCCCTATATTTAGAAAGTTTGGGGACCCCTGCCTTACTGTATAGTGCACCGGGAGGATATAAAACTTTACTGTTCCTTAATAGACCGGCAACGCACATTACTCGAAAGTCAGGTACTCCATTATATTTACAGTATGACAGCACTGAGACTGCCTACTGCAGGGCTGGATTTGTTTTGGAAGCTCCTGAGAGATCCATTAAATCCAAAAAGACCGTGTTCAATCTTACCAAACCTACTACCATGCAGATGTCCAGCATCATTCTTCAAAAGCTGCAGTCACCAACCACAAGCTGGCTAATGTCCTTGGAGTAATACCACAAAAATGGAACTGTGACCTCATCCGTATTTTATTTCAGGTTAGCAGAAACTGCTGAGGTTGTCAAATACTGACTTTAAAACCTGAACAGGATATTATTATTAAAATAAAAAAGGTATGCAGCGCTAAATGATAAAGCAAACATCCGTATAACCAGAGTCACTGTAAATAGATAAAACGGTGTGAACCATCAAACATAAATAGTCCCAAATGTGATAAAAAGATAAAGGTGAAGGATCGGCAATGCCACAGTGGTAATAAGTATATTACAAATCCAGTCAGGCTTGTGGAAGAATCCAATAAATTAATGCGCTTACCACAAAGACATACAGACTGAGCGTTGTATGTATAATGGTGGACATCAGGGCCTGGTCAGTAAACAAGACTGCATCCGGTCACCATGTAAGACCCCCAGGAATGGTGGGAAACACTCTCAAGGGTCATCTCAGGTTTCGCTGGCAGATCCAACTGAGTCTTCTCCTAGTAGTACTCCTCCAAATCGCTCCACCTTGATGGGGCTCGTAAATAACGAGCCAAGGGCAAAATGGCAATAATGGTGAAGTATGTCTTTATTGGGTAAACAGCAAATGGTATATTAGGGAACTCACAAATATAAAGCAATGACCAGGTCAAACAGAGAAGTTCCCTGGTGGCTAGTGGCTCCCTGGTGGTTTAATGGTGTCTGTTGAGTGGATCCCCTAACATGTTTTGAGCCATGCTCATTGTCAACGCGTTCAGTTCTAATGAGCATTGGGAAGATATTTCGTCCCCACCCCATGAGAAATAACTTGGTATATGCAATGCGGTGTAGAAAGGAACACAAAGACCTGAACATTAGTCAAAGAAATGTCTCAAACAGATGACCCAACATAGGACGGCAAACTCTACAGGCCAAGACTCAGCAGTCTTCCAACACCTTAAAGCAGAACAAAACTTGCTGCATCAACATGAACTGTTTTAAATCCTTATGCTGCTAGATTAGTAAATTGTTTTTACATTTCCTCATGTCACGATCTGGGTCAGGTTCAGAGACTAGTTGCTACAGCAGTTGTAAGGCTTACCTGAAACCAGCAGGATTGGTACACCAGCGGCCCACCCTGGGAATGACGCAGGCTCACCTGAGGTGCGGGGTCTAAGCATCCACCGGTCTTCCCCAGAGCTCCTAATGGTGGAGATGGATTTGGCTGCGTGTGAATGCCAGGTCGCAGATCTCAGGATCACCCCACCAGGGAATGAGTAGGCTGGAAACCAAAAGCGGATCAAACAGTTCAGGGATCAAACAGAAGCGGAGTCAGTCACAAGCCAAGGGTCGGTCACCAATGGTAGTAGATAGGATGAGGCAGAATTGTAGTCAGTAGCAAGCCAAAGGTCGGTAACGTGGAGGAAGCCGGCAGCAGGACCAGTAAGCGGGATATTGGCTGGTAAGGCACAATAATCTGGCAACCAGGAAGTGCAGAGACATGGCTTTTATAGGAAGTTCATGGGAGGAGCAAGGAGTTCAAGGTTCAAGACAAAACAGGGAAAAGGCAGGATCATCCAAAGAATTGTCAAGGGAGCTGTCCAGCATTCCAGGTGGCTCAGCGAGAAGAAACACTGTCTCTCACCGCAGAAGGCCCAGGTTCAATTCCAGGCTCTAACACCTCAGTTGCTCCCACGGTATCTGGCCTAATCCAAAATGATGTCCTACATCCCAGGATTCTTCATGGGCATTTTTTCTCTTTCATCAGGTGGAAGGTAGAAAGAACTTCTCTTTCAACTGAAGGAGGGACTTTTTCTATCTAAGCACACCCTCCTGTCTGCATGCCTGAGCTAACCAACATGGAAGAAAAATATATTTGAATCATATTTTAAAAATATTCTTCCCAAATATATTGACATATATTTGAAATACTACAATTTTGGCAGACACACACACACACCATGTTGAAATGCGTTTTTATTACAGAATGAAAGATATTTTCAAAAATATATTTCAAATATACTGTATGTCTTTAAAAATACAAATCTACATTTTTGGAATGCATTTACAAATATATATGTTAATGACTTTTTTATATGTTAAAAAAAAAATTTTAAGAATATATTACATATAAAAAAGAAATGTATTTTTAAATTTTTTTTTCATATATGTCGTAATAAAAACGCATTTTAACATGTAATATATATATTTTATTATTATACAGAATTTATATAGTGCCAACAGTTTGCGCAGCGCTTTACAATATAAGGGAGACAGTACAATTACAATACATTTCAGTACAGAAGGAATCGGAGGGCCCGGCTCCCGGAGCTTACAATCTAAAGGAAGGGGGAGGGGATACCAAAGGTGATAGCTGCGGGGGATGATCTGGTAGAGGTGATTCAAGTTCTTAGGTGGAGGTGGGGTAGGCTTCCCTGAAGAAGTGAGTTTTCAAAGATTGCCTAAAGGCAGACAAGGGTGGGGGCTGTGGTAGGGATATATAATTATATACAAAGTTATACAAATGAGTTTCATTTGATATAAGGCTACATATAAGTTTGGTATATTTGTGCACTGCCAATTTTTTATTTATTCATTTTTTTTGTTTTATTCTAGCTGTTTTTTTTTTTTATTGACTTTAGTTCTAAGTTATAAAATGCAGATTTGTCTATTTTGTATCACCTGCGGCTATGTTACTCCGCCCTTAAGACTTCTTAAACAGTTTCCATTTTAAAGGGATAGTTCCTCCTTCATTAGCCATTTTTAAAAAAATCCCCCATGTATTGTATCCCAGCCTCCCTGGCACATTGTTTATAGTACTGCAAAGTGAAAAAAAGCAACTTTGCAGTATTGTTCGGGCTTCCCCAGCCTTGATTTGGAGCTGCAAGACCTTTCATGCTGTGGTGGTTGTTTCGTTTGGGTTTGATTTCACCTACTCTCCACCGGCCTGGGTCCTGGAGCGCAGGAGGAATCGTATTTTGTACATGGTTTATGGTATATTTGAGCACTGCCAATTTTTTGTTTATTTTTTTTTTGCGTTTAATTCAAGCTTTTTTTTTTTAAATGCCTTTAATTGTAGAAGTTCTAGAATGTAGATTTGTCTATCTTGTATCACCTGGGGCTATGTTACTCCACCCTTAAGACTTCTTAAACTGTTTACAATTTAAAGGGATAGTTCCCCCTTCATTGGCCATTTTCAAACAAAAATCCCCCATGTATTGTATCCCAGCCTCCCTGGCACATTACATATCACTCTTCAAATAATTGTTCCGGTCCCCCTTCATACATGTGGGCACTGTGCAGCCTGTCTGAAAAGCCTCCCTGGCAGATGATCCCCCATTCATTCATGTGACTGCAGTAAAGTGAGCTCCGATTGGTTTATTTTGGGGGAGAGTTACTAAAACTGGAGCACTCAGAAGCTGATTGGCTGTCATGCACAGCTGCACCAGATTCGAACATCAGATTTTCCAATCCAGCTTTGGTAATAAAACCTGGAAGCTGATTGGTCCCTATGCAGAGCAGCCCCAGACTTTCCACTCTCCACTTTTAGTAAATCGCCCCCTATGGGTGTACTGCACTCGGCACACTTCTCCATGCACTCTTCATTGGATAAGTCTGCGTGTTTCTTCTAGCAACCATATTTTATTTTAGTGGAAGTTGTAAAAAAAAAAAATGTTTTAATTTGCTCAACTGTGTAACTGGCAATATGAATGTGATATCCAGATTCTTCCGTTAACTTAATATTCTGTCCTTCCCTTTCAGCATATCCCGAGGAAAGTCGGAAAACCGGTAAGTTACACAAAGGCATGCATGTCCAGAACTGTTGCTAGCAGAGGAACCCCACCCTAGGTATCCTGTATAAAAAGTAAAATCCCTATAAATTTGTTTCTGTATGAATATATAAAAAAAAAAGTATTTGGTAGTCCATGGAATCCAGCCTTGTCATCTTGCAGGTGAAGATCTCTCTCCCCCTCTCTTTATCGTCTCTCTCTCTCTCATGAACGGCCGATCTTTTGAGTCAAACTAACATTCGACTCAAACATACACCCATCATTAAATGTAAGATGACCATGGAAAATAACCTTTTGACTGGTTGGGTTGACAAGGACATCCAATAGATGGAACTAACACAATTAAGATTTCACTGCTCCTTTCCCGCACTCCTCGCCTCAAGTTGATGTCCAGTTGGCCCTGTAGGCCATTAAGCTTACTTTTCTATTGATTAAAGCGGTGTAGTGCTGTAGCATTTTACAGATCGGGAACCAGTGGCCTCCTTTTTGCCCATTATTCAGTACCAGAAACAGTTCCCCCTGTGGATTTGCTGTAAAGAAGATGTGTGTGTGTGTGAGACAAGGATTTTCCTCCCAAATTAATATTTTTTTTCTCTACTATAAAGGTACCAATAAGGATGACACAACGCTGAGTTTTAAATACCAAGGAGAGGCTTCTGGAGACTACGGACAACTGATTTTTAAGGACCAAGGAGAGGCTCCTGGAGATGACACGGGACTTGATCACCACTGAAGCTATAGCCTGCAATGCTGATCAGTGTATTCTGACCGTGTAAATCTCCCCTCTGTCAGACATACCTAGGAAATGAGAACAAAAGACCCTTGAAAATCCCACACGCCGTATAGGGTACCACATATTTCAGTGCTAATTCCCATTTTCTGTGCAACAAAATAAATGTAAGTTTGTAATTTTTATCAGTGTTTTTTTAATCATGCACATATTAAATGCTTTAATTTTTCTAAATAAAAAGGTTTCTACCAACTGGTGTTTTTTTTTTTTATTGATAAGATAAGTCTATAAGGTTATTTGCAAAACAAGTTTGAGTTTATTCAATCTCTGAGTACAGCATTGCCTCCTAAACAGAAAGCACTCAAATACTCTCAAATCCAAAAACAAGAGGGTTACTCTTCATTTACCGGGTAAATTATATGGGAACTGCTGAATACACAGTTGAAATACAATTGTGTGAACTAATTCACCTTACAAAACAAATTTGGAGCTGAAAGTGAAATCTTTATCATACCTAAAAAAAAATTGACCTCGCAGATTTTATTAGCTGCCCCATGACTGATCCCTCTACATTGGAGGCAGGGTTGGCAAATATTGGCAAATTTGCAAGATGTCTGTAAATTTTTGTTATAGATGGGCTGCCCGTAAAAAAAAAAAAAAAAAAGGCTTTTGGTGCATTTTGCCACTGGCCTGGCAATGGCAGGATCAAGGTGATGTTTTATGAATCACACAGCAGGAGTCAGGCTGGAGGGGGAGCCAGGACTCAGGAGAGCCACCCACTGAGCGTGGGGTGTAGGACTCTAGTTTGGATGAGAAGAGGACAGACTCAAAATGAGCCTCTGTGCCCAGCTGCCCAGTATACTCTGGACTGTGTCTGACTGCCTGCCCCTGAGAGCAATGGAGGAGCCTGGAGGTCAGGTCATTTACAGCTCCCAGACAGTCATTCCAGCCAAAGTCTGTAAGGTGGGGGGTCTCTGATGCGGGGGGGGGTGAATAATATGCTAAAGTAAGGGGGGACACTGATAGAAAGGTGATCTGGACAAGGTATTTCTTTTTACATCAGTCTGCAGGATTCCTCTTACAGTTCAAGGGGGAACGCTGGACCTGATGTAAAGGGGAACTCTGTAAATGACAATGCTGCAGACCCTGATGTAAAAGGGAACTCTGATGTAAAGGGAAACACTGGACTCCCATGAAAAGGGGGGCTCTTGTGACCAGAGTTACCCTTTACACCAGAGTCCACAGCATTCCCCCTTACATCATAGTACATAGCATTCCACAGAGTTTCCCTTTACATCAGGATCCACAGAGATCCCCTTCACTTTGTAGACTGATGTAAGGTAGAACTTTGTAGATTGCGATGTAAAGGGGAACTCTGGAATCTGATGTAAGAGGGGACTTTGTTGACTTCCATATAAAGGAGAGCTCTGCGGACTCTTGTGTATGGAGCTCTGGTGACCAGAGACCCCCTTACATCAGAGCTTCCCTTTACACTAGAGTCCGCAGCATTCCCCCATACATCAGAGCTCTCAGAGTTCTCTTAACATAGACAGTCAACAGTGTTCCCTTTTACATCAGAGTCTGCAGAGTTTCCCCTTGCACTGTAAAGGGGAACCCTGTAGACTTTGATGTAAGGGGGAACTCCGTGATGGGTCTAACACCCCCCTGTTTGATTTGTGGTCGAACATCTAAACCTACAGAATGTTCTTCCATGAACACAAACCGAACAACTGAGTGCATCTGAGTATGTGGTAAGAAGCCGCTCGGTTACTAAAATACGGCAGTTCTATTATTCTATTAGTTGTATTATTGGGTCACGCGGTATTTTACTAGTGAAACATTCATTCATGTCTCGGCTGTCAGTGGGGTTCCCTGCTGACAGCTGAATGCAAAAAAAATTCTCAGCATTACCCGACAAGTAAAATTCTCTTTTCAAAATGGCATGGGGTCCCCCCTCCCATCCATATCAAACCCTTCGGGTCTGGTATGGATCTTGAGGGGAACCCCAACACCAATATTTAAAAAAAAAATGGCTCTGGGTTCCCCCCCCAAAATCCCTACCAGACCCTTATCCGATTATGCAGCCTGGCAGGTCAGGAAAGGGGAGGGATGAGCGAGTGCCCCCCTCCTACTGACCCATACCAGGCCACATGCCCTCAACATGGCGGGGGGGGATGCTTTTGGGCAGGGGGGCTCCCCATGTTGATGGGGACAATTACCTCTTCTCCACAACCATGGCCTGTGGTTGCGGGGGGCCGGGGTGGTTTATTGGAATCTGGAAGCCCCCTTTAACAAGGGGGCCCCCAGATCCTGCCCCCCCATGTGAATGAGTATGTGGTACATGGTACCGCTACCCATTCATAAAAAAAAGGGTAGTGTAAAAAAAGCTAGAAGACAGTCTCACAAGTCCCTTATTAAAAATAAAAGTTAAAAAATGTCCCCCAAAGTAGATCGAACGTCAATTACGATGCCCGCTGCCATCGCTACCCAAAGAAAAAAAAAAAAAAAAAAAAAAATACACCAGCTCCGCTCCCAATGCTGGCTCCCGGCTGTCTGACAGCTGTGCCAGCGATGACTTGTGTACGACGTGAACGGTCTGTAAAAATGTGACTGTTGGTAAATTTTATGTGTTGTGGCAGTAAAAAAAATGTCTGTCAGTAATTTTTTGTGTCATGTTAGTAAATATTACTTAATAGCTATAAATAAGAAAAGAGCTTTTAAAAAAAATGATAAAAATGAATGAACATTATCATCACTACAAGGAATAACAGAATTTGTTAAAAGGAAATGAAGGCCACAAAAATTCAAAATGAGCTACACATTGCAAAAGATGGCGGGCTAAACTTCCCAAACATTCATCAAATATATTCATAGTAGAAAGGTCCGGTCCGAGCATGTAGGCCCTTTACAGAATCATCTAGAGGGGGTGACTGGGGACAAAGGCCAATGTATGGAATCCCTTCTTCAGCTCTGTATACAATGGAGCATGGGGGGGCTCTTGTCCATAATGGGCGTGGTACTGACACAGCTCCAGATGGTCCACATTGGCTCACAACTGATGATCCAGAAATAGTGATGGGCTGGACACCCCCCTGTTCAGTTCGCTGGCCGAACATCCAAACCTACAGAATGTTCAATCGCAAACTTCGAACACGAACCAAACAATTTACTGATCGGTATCTTACGGCATCTGAGGATGTGGTATGATTCCGCTCAGTTACTACAATCCGCCATGAGTTCTATTATGATGTCACACGGTATGTTAGTAGTGAGACATTCATTCATGTTTCAGCCGTCAGTGGGGTTCCTTGCTGACAGCTGAATGTAAAAACAATTGTTGGCGTTGACCGACATTTAAAATATATATATATATATTTTTTTTTTTAAAAATGGCACAGGGTCCCCCCTCCCATCCATACCAAGTCGTTCGGGTCTGGTATGGATTTTGAGGGGAACCCCCAATGCCAAAATGTAAAACGAGCGAGCTTCCCCCTCCTAAACCATACCAGGCCACATGCCCTAAACATGGGGGGGATGCTTTGGGGGCGAGGACAAGGGCCTCTTCCCCACAACTGTGGCCTGTGGTTGTGGGGGTCTGCGGGGGGGGACTTATCAGAATCTGGAAGCTACCTTTAGCATGGGGGCCCCCAGATCCCGCCCCCCCATGTGAATAAGTATGCGCTACCCATTCACAAAAGAAAAAAAAAAAAAAAAAAAAAAGACAGGAGACAGTCTTTGACAAATCCTTTATTAAAAATAAAAAAAAAAAAGTCCCCCAAATAAATCCAATGTCTATCATGATGCCCACCGCCGAAAAAAGAAAAAAAGAAAGCGAAGCACTCGTAAAGTGGGCACCCGCCGTCTTACAGCTGCGCCCCTAATGACAGTTCTTAAATACTGTCATGGCATCACAAGGGGGCGGAGTTCACCTCGGCCCCTTGTGAGGTCATCACGCGCTGTGATTGGTCAAAGCATTACATCTGACCTGTGGTCAGGTGCATTGCATTGACCAGTCAAGGTGCAGTGCATTTTGGGGCGCGGCAGGCGAATAGCCCGCTGGACGCCCGTACCGTTGGCCCATGTTGAAGTGGAACGTGAAGCCCATCCCTATCCAGAAATATTTAGACAGAATAAAGGCGAATAAAGCCCCTGGACTGGATGGCATACACCCACGGGGCCTTAAAGAATTGAGCTGTCATTTCAAAGCCATTGTTTCTCATTTTTAGGGACCCTTTAATGACTGGCATAGTACCCCTGGATTGGCGTAAGGCCAATGTGGTGCCAATATTTAAAAAGGGGACAAAATATTTACCAAGTAATTTTAGACCTGTTAGTGTAACTTCTATAGTTGGGAGGATACTGGAGAGTTTATTAGAGACCACAGAGATGAGTTCTTGCTGGAAAAAAAAAAAAACAAAAACATTTTAAAAGGTTAAATTCACCTTTTTGACAAAAATAATAAATGCACATTTTTTTGCAGGTAAAAAATATGTGCATTTATTATTTTTGTCTGCAGGAACCTGGAAAGTATTGCACCAGCAATCAGTATGTCACTGGTGCCATGCAGGTCTCCTGCAAATCTGTCAGTATATCTGCTTGCAGTACAGGATGTATGGGGTGTACTGGACGTACAGGGTGTGCGAGATGTACGGGGTGTGCGAGATGTACGGACAAGCAGATATTCTGACAGGAAGCTTCAATTAACTACTTCGGTGCTCCACAGCGGCGTGGTAGTTCATTGAACACAAGCTGACAGCCGCTGTTTTAAAATCTGACAGATAGTAAAAGGAGAAGTCTGTCGGGGGGGGGGGGGGGGCGACGGGCGCAGCTGCGGCTATGGGAACATGTTACATGTTCCCCCCTAGAAACAGGTGGAACATATAACATGTTTCCAAGGGTAAGTTTATCCTTTAGTTAAAGATAGTTAAGAGGTCGTACAATAAATTACCGTATCACCCAGTAAATGGTCTCCATTCAGTAGCCAAAAAAGGCATGCAAAAAAAGAGGGGTTGTGGAGAGATTCACAAAGAAAGCGGCTACATTATGAACAGAATGTGATACTCAGAAAAATTTCCAAAAATTATGCTTTATTACACATACAAATTTGACATATGGGCAATCGCCCTGGTTTACCATCACCTCAGTATGAGACAATACACACAGACCTAAAACCATATAGAAATGACACCAGTACCGGTCTAAATGCATGTGCAACAAGGACAATGACTACAAGAGTCTAAAGTCCCTGTAGCACAGGCGCATGGGTGGACACTTCCCAAAGGAGGTGTATACAAAAATTATACCATAGGTATACCATAACACGTGTTATAAATGTGTAGACTAAGCTACTACCAGAATGGTTATATCCCAAACAGGGAATTTCAAAAAATTATACCATAGATATAAATATCACATGTATGCAATGCAGCAAGCACAGTATGCGTCAAAAAGAAGGCATGCCTCTAGGCCTATATGAGACAAAACATAAATGTCATGTAAATGATGCAACACAAGTGGTTGGGGCCCATTCATCTGTGATTATTACCAGCTGTTTCCTAGGGCTCTTGAATAAAAATATGCCCCATTTTTTACCAGGATGGAAGGATAGATGCATGAAGCAGCGCACTGCTTGAAATGGTTTCTTCACCACTGTATGTGGACTACATACCACTTTCTGTGAGAAAATCAAGACACATCCCAATAGATCTTCTGCCTGTTGAAATACATGTGGTATATCTTGTTTCTTATACAAAGCACCATGATGTCCCCATCCTGTAGTGAAACAAACAATATGTGGAAAGTCACTGAAAGAGCTTTCACTCTGTATAGGATATATAGGTCATATATGTCACATAGGACCATATATCTTGTGTCCTGCAACAGTCCACTCACCACCTGTGCAATGGATAATAGGAAAGGAAAGAATATCCTTCATAGGTGCTGCCATACAAGGCCGGGGAGGCCAAGGAACCACCGCTGACATCCGCCGATATACCGCGGGTTCCAGCCTCTTCTCGGCGCCTGTGCTGCCTAGGCTTGCCTCATGGCATGTGAAAATGGCTTCCTCCTTGTGGGTCAGCGTGCGTTCCACCTAATGCGCATGACCGGAAGTGACGTATCTGACGTATGACGTCAACGCGTTTCGCCGATGGGCGTATCTCACTCAGCTTCGTCAGGACCAATGAGACAACTGCATTTCAATTTCCTATTTATAGACTCTTGTAGTCATTGTCCTTGTTGCACATGCATTTAGACCGGTACTGGCGTCATTTTATATGGTTTTAGGTCTGTGTGTATTGTCTCATACTGAGGTGATGGTAAACCAGGGCGATTGCCCATATGTCAAATTTGTATGTGTAATAAAGCATAATTTTTGGAAATTTTTCTGAGTATCACATTCTGTTCATAATGTAGCCGCTTTCTTTGTGAATCTCTTTTCACAACCCCTCTTTTTTTGTAAGTTTATCCTTTAACCTCCTCGGCGGTATGATTATTTCAGTTTTTGGTGCTGAAAGCGGTACTTTTTTTGCATGGAAATATGTAGTTTTTTTATTGTAGGCTGTAATTTTTAGGAATAACTCACTGAAATCTGTATGAACAAGAGTCTAGTAAACATCCCGGGTATGATAAAACTTGAAACACAAAATCATAAATTATAATTTAATAAATAATCATAAAAAATAATAACTTAATAATAATAATAATAAATTTAATTCAATAATATAATCAAACCAAAAACACTGAAATGTGAAATATAGCGCCAAGTTCGCACATCACTGAGCAAAGTCGCAGAATCGTTTTCAGTGTCTGATGATGAATTTCCCCCACAAATCATTATCACTCAATTCTGCAAGTGGTTCTGATTTACTATCGCTGTTCTCTTACTTGAATAAAAACAGTGATTTTGCGTTTTAGCAACCAGACAGAATATGGGAATTGGAAGCTTTTTGGCCGGGCTTCTAACAGGGCCAAAAGGTCACTTGAGACATGAGGCACACTGGGATCACTGGATGACACAGGACGTTTAGGGGTCATTGGAAACACAAGACCTTTAAGAGGTCAATGGAGACACAGTATGCTTAGGGATCACTGAAGACATGGGGCACACTGGATGCTGAAGAAATATGGAGGACACAATACAGGAGGCAGACATGGACAGGAAAACTTACGGCAGCAGAGGACTCAACCAAGCCACACATTGCTGCACAATTCAAAGCCAAATGGCTCTAATAAGGAGAACTATCTTCTGATTGGCCACAGTGTTGGCATCCCAGGTGAAACTCGGAAGTGAGGAGACTCAGTGCTGGATTGTAGAAAATGTGAGTGTGACAGACACCAAAAAATTAAAAACTTCTTTAGAAACGCTGTGCTCCCAGGTGGTCAGTGTAAATGGTTACTCTGCATAAAGCAATTTTTATTACTTTGTTAATTTTTGTACTGCCCTATGTAGAGAGCACCAGCACAGTGCTTACTTCCTCCCAGCTCTCTATGCAGTTGGTAAGGGCGGACAAGGAGGCATGTTTTGACATTTGTCCTATGCCCTTGTCCTCGTGGAGCCCCACACTTTCCCTTATTGCAGTGGTCTCCAAACTGCGACCCATGGGCTGACTTTGATCCTTTGCTTCCCTTTATCAGGACCTTGGGGCACCGTTCCATGCACAGACACCAATGATGGGGCACCATTCTTCATACAGACACAGATGGGGCACCAGATACCAACAATGGGACACTATTCCTCCCACTAAAACCAATGATGGGGCATTGTTTACTCCCACTGATGGCAGGGTGTTTTCTACTCCAACTGGTCATAGTCTGGCCTCCCTAAAGCCTGAAGAACAATAAACTGGCCCTATATTTAGAAAGTTTGGGGATCCCTGCCTTACTGTATAGTGCACCGGGAGGATATAAAACTTTACTGTTCCTTAATAGACCGGCAACGCACATTACTCGAAAATCAGGTACTCCATTATACTTACAGTATGGCAGCAGTGAGACTGCCTACTGCAGGGCTGGATTTGTTTTGGAAGCTCCTGAGAGATCCATTAAATCCAAAAGGACCGTGTTCAATATTACCAAACCTACTACCACACAGATGTCCACCATCGTTCTTCAAAGCTGCAGTCATCAACCACAAACTGGCTACTGTCCTTGGAGTAATACTGAATTTTTAAAACCTGAACAGGATATTATTATTAAAAAAAAAAAAAAAGGTATGCAGCGCTAAATGATAAAGCAAACATCCGTATAACCAGAGTCACTGTAAATAGATAAAACTGTGTGAACCATCAAACATAAATAGTCCCAAATGTGATAAAAAGCTAAAGGTGAAGGATCGGCAATGCCACAATGGTAATAAGTATATTACAAATCCAGTCAGGCTTGTGGAAGAATCAGATAAATTAATGCGCTTACCACAAAGACATACAGACTGAGCGTTGTATGTATAATGGTGGACATCAGGGCCTGGTCAGCAAACAAGACTGCATCCGGTCACCATGTAAGACCCCCAGGAATGGTGGGAAACACTCTCAAGGGTCATCTCAGGTTTCGCTGGCAGGTCCAACGGAGTCCTCTCCTAGTAGTACTCCTCCAAATCGCTCCACCTTGATGGGGCTCGTAAATAACGAGCCAAGGGCAAAATGGCAATAATGGTGAAGTATGTCTTTATTGGGTAAACAGCAAATGGTATATTAGGGAACTCACAAATATAAAGCAATGACCAGGTCAAACAGAGAAGTTCCCTGGTGGCTAGTGGCTCCCTGGTGGTTTAATGGCATCTGTTGAGTGGATCCCCTAACATGTTTCGAGCCACGCTCATTGTCAACTCGTTCAGTTCTAATGAGCATTGGGAAGATATTCCGTCCCCACCCCATGAGAAATAACTTGGTATATGCAATGCGGTGTAGAAAGGAACACAAAGACCTGAACATTAGTAAAAGAAATGTCTCAAACAGATGACCCAACATAGGATGGCAAACTATACAGGCCAAGACTCAGCAGTCTTCCAACACCTTAAAGCAGAACAAAACTTGCGGCATCAACATGAACTGTTTTAAATCCTTATGCTGCTAGATTAGTAAATTGTTTTTACATTTCCTCATGTCATGATCTGGGTCAGGTTCAGAGACCAGTTGCTACAGCAGTTGTAAGGCTTACCTGAAACCAGCAGGATTGGTACACCAGCGGCCCACCCTGGGAATGACGCAGGCTCACCTGAGGTGCGGGGTCTAAGCATCCACCGGTCTTCCCCAGAGCTCCTAATGGTGGAGATGGATTTGGCTGCGTGTGAATGCCAGGTCGCAGATCTCAGGATCACCCCACCAGGGAATGAGTAGGCTGGAAACCAAAAGCGGATCAAACAGTTCAGGGATCAAACAGAAGCGGAGTCAGTCACAAGCCAAGGGTCGGTCACCAATGGTAGTAGATAGGATGAGGCAGAATCGTAGTCAGTAGCAAGCCAAAGGTCGGTAACGTAGATGAAGCCGGCAGCAGGAACAGTTAGCGGGATATTGGCTGGTAAGGCACAATAATCTGGCAACCAGGAAGTGCAGAGACATGGCTTTTATAGGAAGTTCATGGGAGGAGCAAGGAGTTCAAGGTTCAAGACAAAACAGGGAAAAGGCAGGATCATCCAAAGAATTGTCAAGGGAGCTGTCCAGCATTCCAGGTAGCTCAGTGAGAAGAAACACTGTCTCTCATCACAGAAGGCCCAGGTTTGATTCCAGGCTCTGACACCTCAGTTGCTCCCACAGTATCTGGCTAATCCAAAATGATGTCCTACATCCCAGGATTCTTCATGGGCATTTTTTCTCTTTCATCAGGTGGAAGGTAGAAAGAACTTCTCTTTCAACTGAAGGAGGGACTTTTTCATCTAAGCACACCCTCCTGTCTGCATGCCTGAGCTAACCAACATGGAAGAAAAATATATTTGAAACATATTTTAAAAATATTCTTCCCAAATATATTGACATATATTTGAAATACTACAATTTTGGCCGTATTCAATATATATATATATATATATATATATATATATACACACACACACACTGTATGTTGAAATTCAACATGTTTAAAAAAGAAAATTACAAAAATACATATCATATATATATATATATATATATATATATATATATACACATATACATATACATATATATATATACACACACACACACACACACATATATATATATACATACATACATACACACACAAACACACACACACACACGCTGCATGTTGAAATGCGTTTTTATTACAAAATAAATGAAAGATATTTTCAAAAATATATTTCAAATATACTGTATGTCTTTAAAAATACAAATCTACATTTTTGGAATGCATTTACAAATATATGTAAAGATATATGTTAATATGACTTTTTTTATATGTTAAAAAAAAAATCTTAAGAATATATTACATATAAAAAAGAAATTTTAACATATATTTTTAAATGCATTCCAAAAATGTAGATTTGTATATTCGAAATGTATTTTTAAATTTTTTTTTCATATATGTTGTAATAAAAACGCATTTTAACATGTAGTATATATATATATATTATTATTATACAGAATTTATATAGCGCCAACAGTTTGCTCAGCACTTTACAATATAAGGGAGACAGTACAATTACAATACATTTCAGTACAGAAGGAATCGGAGGGCCCGTCTCCTGGAGCTTACAATCTACAATCTAAAGGAAGGGGGAGGGGATACCAAAGGTGATAGCTGCGGGGGATGATCTGGTGGAGGTGATTCAAGTACAGTTCTTAGGTGGAGGTGGGGTAGGCTTCCCTGAAGAAGTGAGTTTTCAAAGATCGCCTAAAGGCAGACAGGGTGGGGGCTGACCGGACATGCTGTGGTAGGGAGTTCAAGAGGATGGAAGATGCTCTGGAGAATTCCTGGAGGCGAGCATGGGAGGAGGTGATGAGGGCGCTAGAGAGGAGGATATCATGGGAGGAGCAGAGTGGGCGATATCTGTGGATGAGGTTGGCAATGTAACTAGGGGCAGTGTTGTGGATGGCTTTGTATGCTGTGGTTAGTATTTTGAATTTTATACGTTGGGTTAGTGGAAACCAGTGGAGGGATTGGCAGAGAGGGGCAGCAGTCGCTGATCGGTTGGTAAGGTGTATGAGTCTAGCAGCAGCATTCATAATAGACTGAAGGAAACATGTGGATTTTGGAAATGTTCCAGAGGTTGAGGCAGCAGGATTTAGCCAGTGATTGGATGTGGGGCCCGAAGGAGAGGTCAGAGTCTAGGATTACACCTAGCACTCTGGCATGAGGGGGAAGGACCAATGGTTGTGCTGTTGATCTTAATGGTAAAGTTGTGAGTGGGGGATCAGGAGGAGAAAATATTATAAGCTCAGTTTTTTTTTGAAAGATTGAGTTTAAGGTAGTGATGTGACATCCATGCTGATATGTCACTTAGTAGATTTGTGATACGTGAGGAGATTGAGGGGGTGAGCTGGGGAGTGGAGAGATAGATCTGGGTGTCATCAGCATAGAGGTGGTATTGCAAGCCATGGGAGGTTATCAGTTGGCCCAGGGAGGAGGTATAGAGAGAGAAAAGGAGGGGCCCAAGAACAGAACCTTGGGGTACCCAAACAGAAAGAGGAAGAGGAGTGGAGGAGGAGTTGTATGTGACACTGAAAGTGCGCTGAGAAAGGTAAGAGGAGAACCAGGAGAGAGCAGAGTCACAGAGGCCGAGTGGAGTTTACTGAGGAGGAGCGGGTGGTCGACTGTGTCAAAGGCAGCAGAAAGGTCAAGGAGTATGAGTATGGAGTAATGGCCATTGGTTTTAGCCATTAGTAGGTCATTAGTGAGTTTTAGTAAGGCAGTTTCTGTGGAATGTTATGGGCGGAAGCCAGACTGTCGGGGATCAAGAAGGTTGTTGTCGGTGAGGTAGCAGTTCAGACGGTTGTGATCAAGGCGTTCGAGAAGCTTGGAAGCAAACGGGAGAAGGGAGATGGGTCTTAAGTTATTCAAACAGGTGGGGTCCAGCGAGGGTGTTTTGAGAATGGGGGTAACCAGTGCATGTTTGAGTGGGGAGGGAAAGGTACCCATGGAGAGTGAGAGGTTGAAGATGTGGGTTAGAGAGTTTAGGATAGAGAAGGAAGGAGGCTGCAACAGTCGTGAGGGGATAGGATCCAGGGGACAGGTGGTGAAGTGGGCCTTGGAAAGGAAGTTGGTAACTTCCTTGGTGGTAACAGGGTCGAAGGAGGAGAGTGTTGAGTTTGGTGTTGGGCCTGGTATGTTGGTTAGAGGAGGAAGCTTGACACTGGAGATCTCATCACGAATTGTGACAATCTTCTTCTTGAAATGACTGGCAATCTCCTGTGTAGTAAGTAAGCTGGTGGGTGGAGGTAGTGGGGGGTGGAGTAAGGAATTAAGGGTAGAGAAGAGTTGACGAGGATTGGATGAGAGGGTCTTGATGAGAGTGTTGTAGTAGGTTTGCTTAGCAGCGTGGAGGTTGGAGTTGTATTTGAGAAGAGCGGATTTGTAGAGGGTAAAGTCTTTCAGGGATTTGGTTTTACGCCACGCTCACTCAAGAGTGCGGCTGCGTCTCTTGAGACTTCTGGTGTCATCTGTTTGCCAGGGTTGTGGCAGGCGAGGCCTGGTTCTGCATGTAGAAAGAGGAGCAAGAGCGTCCAGGTAGGATGATAGACAGATCAGATAGGCAGGAGAGGGGTGCAATTTCATCATAGAGGTGCTCAGTAGCCTAGTGAAGAAGGTCAGGGCTGAGGTGGTGGAGGTTTCTACGGGTAACGGTTTGCTGGTTGGAGGCATGGGAGGTAGGAGGCAGGGAGAGTGTGAAGCTGATGTGATCAGAGAGAGGAAAAGGGGTGTTAGAGAGGTTATAGGGAGTGCATAGGTGGGTGAATACAAGGTCAAGGGTGTTGCCATTGGAGTGGGTGGTGGATTGTGACCATTGTGTTAGGTTAAAAGAGGAGTTAGGTTGAGTAGTTGAGAGGTGGCAGGGGTGTGAACATTGACTGGGATGTTAAAGTCACCGAGGATGATGGCAGGCACCTCAGAGGAGAGAAAGTATGGTAGCCATGCTGAAAAGTCATCAAGAAAGCGTAACACTAGGCCTGGGGGGTAGTAGATGACTGCAATCCTCAGACAAACAGGAGAAAAAGAGACAAATACAGTGCACTTCAAAAGAGCGGAGGGACAGAGATGGAGGGGCAGGAAGAACCTGGAATGTGCTTTGTGGGGAAAGAAGAAGTCCGACTCCATACCCTTTTTGTCCACTGGGTCTGGGCGAGTGAGTCCAGAGGAGGCCACCATGGGAGAGTGCAGCTGAGGAGACAGTCGGAATCCTGGAGCCAGGTTTCAGTAATAGCAAAAAGGTTGAGGGAGTGGGAGAGGAAGAGGTCATTGATAGTAGAGAGTTTGTTAGAGGCTGAGTGGGCATTCCAGAGAGCACATAGGAGGGAGGGGTTGGTGCGTGGAAGCAGGGGAATTGAGATAAGAGACTGAGGGTTGCGGCTGCGGCTAGAGAGTGGAGGCTGCTTCTTCTGTGGGTTGGAGTTTGATGGTGGAGGGCCAGGGTTTGGAGCAATGTCTCCAGAAGTTAGTAGTAGTAGAAGGGTGAGGGAGGTGTGGTGGGAGCAAGATTTATATGAGGGCAAATGCTGCAGTGCTTTTGTAGAGGTGACATTATGTGGACCAAGAGAGAGCAGGAGATAAGTGCAGTGATATTGAGAGGGCAGAAGTGAGGGTGATATGTACAGGTTGTGGGGTGGGGGAGAAGGGGTAAAGAAGAGAGAGTTTGAGAAGAGAGGGAATTATAGCAACAAAGAGAGTTAGCAAGAGCATGCTGGAGAGAGGAGAAATAACAAAGGAAGGCAGATGGAAAGAGGTAAGGGAGTGAAGAGCGCATGCAATCTACTTGAGGTGGAGCACTAATGTTTGTACTTGCCTTAGTCAAAGTGCCGTGTTTAAAGTGCCATGTACTTAGCGCCGTAATGCATACTTTGCGCAAGGAATGCCAGCCTGTCCCCTCGCCAGCCGTCCCAAGGACTGTACTGAAGTTATACTTGGATGGACAAGGGGGAGGTTAGGCAATCATTCAATTAAGAGCTAAATATATTGAATACGGCCAAAATTGTAGTATTTCAATATATGTCAGTATATTTGGGAAGAATATTTTTAAAATATATTTAAAATACCGTATTTTCCGGCGTATAAGGCGACTGGGTGTATAAGACGACCCCCTAATTTTCCAGTTAAAACATAGGTTTTGGGCTATACTCGCCGTATAAGACTACCCCCCTTCCGAGGCAACACCATTTAAAAACATCAGATTTTTTTATTGAAATGGTTATGACTTACCGGTACTTAAAATCCTTCAAAATCCTCATGTTCATCCTCTGACATCATAAGTTCATGAATGACATCTTGTGATACATTTGTAAGACAGTCATCATATGGATCAAATTCCAAATCAGATGGTTACCGCTGGATGTGTGGTAATGCGGTAGCTTCGGCTGCATACAGTATACATACAGCCCACTGGATGTCCGGTAATACGGTAGCTTCGGCTACATACAGTATACAGTATATATGCAGCCCGCTGGATGTGTGGTAATACGGTAGCTTGGCTACATACAGTATACAGTATATATACAGCCCGCTGGATGTGCAGTAATGTACATACAGTATACCGTGCTGAGCCAAGCTGGCTCAAAACAAATGTCCCTATGACAGATGAATCTGTCAGCCCGCTGGATGTGCGGTATATGCAGTATACTGTGCTGAGCCAAGCGGTTTCAAAACGTACCGGTACGTCCCTACGGTAATCAGACCGCTGGATGCGTGTATGTACGGTAGCTGAGGCTACATACAGTATACGCTGGGCCAATCACAGCGAGCGATGTATTCTACTAATGAATACAAAGCCTGCTTGGATTGCCTGAGGTTGTGACATCATCAGCCCACCTCTCTGACTCAGCCAATCCGAGCAGGCTTTGTATTCATTAGTATAAAAAGTAGTCTTATACGCCAGAAAATACTGTATATTTTTCTTCCATGTGGGAAGAGCAGATGGATTCCAGGAAGTAAATGCTACTACATGAATCATTTGCCCTCACTCAAGATGACCGTGGTTAGAAATGCTGGAGGGGTGTTTTTTGAAGTTATTTCTCAACAAAATAAAGCATGGAGACATGGCTGGATGGGGAATTTGCTGTGAATATTAAAAATGAATTAAATAACGTTTTAAGTTTGTGGCGCTCAGATACTTCCACTATAAGGATCCTTCGCACTTTGGTGCTATACCATGCATTTTAATACATTGAATAATACAGCTAATAAGCATTAATATGGCATGAAAAAAAAAAAAGACAAGCAACATCTTTGATGCTTCTTCTGTGAGCTCTAATAAAAGAGTTATTGGGCTGTGCCTTTCCAGTGAGGGGACATTGGACATATGTCTGGAACTGGGTGAAAATGTACTTGTATATTCACTGTTAGCAAACCAATAAGCTGTGCTATCCACACAAGTAATACATGTATCTATGCAATAAACAACTGGATCAATACAGCCACACATAAAAGTCAATAAATGCAAAATAAAGAACAAAAAGTCTGTAAAGAAATGTGTTCTGTGTAGGAATTCAAAATTAGAAGTGTGAATTCCACGTCACAAAAGTCTTCGCCACCACACAGGCACACTGAGAGGCTTACCAAGAATGCACGATTCTCAAATTATATAGAAGTCATATAAAACTTTATACAACTACCCTTGATATCACACCAGGTCACCAGCACTCCTTGAACACATGGATATCTCAGAAAGGGCATCTCCTCCCAGGATATTCTCCAGTTCTTAGTCTATGCATGCAGGTATGTTAAAAAAGAATAGAGACCAAGCGCTCCACATACCATCAAATCCAACGTAATATGTAATACAATAGCAGAAATGCGCTTACAAACAATGAGGGCAAAACAGCGCTGTCTGTAAACCAAAGATAGTGTACAAACACTGCACTTCTGAGGTCACTTCCAGTATACATGATGATGTCACAACAAATTCCTCCCGACACGTTTCATCACAGATGATATCTTCTAAGATTGAGCGAAGCCTGCTGTGACATCATCACGCATACTGGAAGTGCTGTGTTTCTACACAATCATTGATTTACATACATCATTGTTTTACTCTCTTTGTAGGTGCATTTCTGCTTTTTTAATGAATTATACGTTGGATTTTTTGCTAATGTACAATATATTTAAATAGCATAAATGCACTTACAGAGTAAAACAGCGCTGTATGTCACCCAAAGATCATGTAGAAACACCTCACTTCCAGTATATGTGATGACATCACAACAGACTCTGCTCGATGCGTTTAATCACTGAAGATGTCATCTATGATGAAACGCATTGGAGGAAGCCTGTTGTAACCTCATCACGTATACTGGAAGTGATCTCAGAAGTGCAGTGTTTGTACACAATCTTTGGTTTACATACAGCACTGTTTTACTTTATTTATTTGTAAGTGCATTTCTGCTATTTTAATAAATTATACTTTGTATTTTATGGTATGTGGAGCACTTAGTCCATGTATACAGGTATGATAAAAAAGAATAGAGACCAAGAACTGGAGAAGATCCTGGGAGGAAATAACCTTTCTGAGATATCCATGTCTTCAAGGAGTGCCAGATGACCTGGTGTGATGTTGAGGGTAGTTGTATAAAGCTTTATACCATAAAATAAAGTATAATTTATTAAAATAGCAGAAATGCACTTACAAACAAAGAAAGTAAAACAGCGCTGTATGTAAACCAAAGATCGTGTAGAAACACTGCACTTCTAGGATCACTTCCAGCATACGTGATGAGGTTACAACAGGTTCCCCCGATGCGTTTCATCATAGATGTCATCTTCAGTGATGAAACGCATCGAGCGGAGTCTGTTGTGATGTCATAATTTATTAAAGTGAGGTGTTTCTACGTGATCTTTGGGTGACATACAGCGCTGTTTTACTCTGTAAGTGCATTTCTGATACTTAAATATATTATACATTAGGAAAAAATCCAACGTATAATTTATTAAAATAGCAGAAATGCACTTACAAAGAGAGTAAAACAGCGATGTACGTAACCCAATGATTGTGTAGAAACACAGCACTTCCAGTATGCGTGATGATGTCACAGCAGGCTCTGCGCAATCATAAAAGATGTCTATGATGGAATGTGTCGGTAGGAATTTGTTGTGACATCATCATGTATACCGGAAGTGACCTCAGAAGTGTAGTATTTGTACACAATCTTTGGTTTACAGACAGCACTGTTTTGCACTCATTGTTTGTAAGCGCATTTCTGCTATTTTATTACATTTTACGTTGGGTTTTATGGTATGTGGAGCGCTTGGTCTCTATTCTTTTTTAACATACCTGCATGCATATACTAAGGCCGGCCATGCATGGGTTGAAATTCGAACAATTTTTCATCCAAAAATTGGATCTAAGAATAATTGGCCTATTATTGCTCTGTTAGTGGGTCCATGGCACTGACCGATTTTCGTGGTTCCTCCCCTTTTCGGTGATCGGGCATGTTGGAAAATTTGTGAAAAACAGCCGATTTTCGACTCAATGATGGTCAAATCATACAAATATGTGAATGAGCCTTGACCTGGAAGGAACAGAAGTTTCACCTGTTATATGGGGTGAACTTTATGACTTGGTCAGCCAATTTTCGATATCATTGATGGCGCCATCGGATTACCGAGGAAACGTCATTTTCGATTTGCGGAGGAAAAATCGTTCAGAATTCGACCCATGTATGGCCTGCATAAGAAATGGAGAAGATCTTGGGAGGAGATACCCTGAGATATCCATGTGTTCAAGGAGTGCTGGTGACCTGGTGTGATGTTGAGAGTAGTTGTATAAAGCTTTATATGGCTTCTCTATAATTAGAGAATCCTGCATTCTTGGAGAGCCTCTCGGCGTGTCTGCATGGTGGCGGCAACACTTGTGATGTGGAGCAGAGCACCTTTCTTTATGGACTTTCTGTATTCTTTATTTTGAATGTATTTACTTTTATGAGTAGATTTATTGATTTATTATTTTTTTATTGCATAGATACATGTGTGTTTGTGTAGCATCATTGGTTTGGGCAGCATATCGGTTTGATCATTTTTTTGACTATGGTAAATATTGTAGCATGCCAGCTGCTTTTTATTGGTTTGAAAACATTTAGCGTGGTTACACTTTTGAGGAACATTCATTGTTATAACAGCTTGATCTAATATCAAAGAGTTATTATGGACACACCACTATAAAAAAAAATGAAATAAAATGCCAATAAACCGCTGATATGGCAACCATTTCTAACCCATATTTAATGGTCATATATTTAGTGTTGGTTTGTGAAACATAACAAAAACAGCAGACGAGTGTGTGTATATACAGACAGATAATAGTGACAGAATTTATCTTGGGAGGATATGACGTCACAACGTAGAATGAACCATCTAGAAGTTTATTCCTCTAAAATCGAAGTGGCTATAGAACAGATCCAGTAGAGTATTCCATACACCATCAAGTTCAATGAAAACAGTGCCAATATAATTTAAAACCTCATAAGGAAAATAAATAATCACAAAATTTACATTATTGGTGGACTAAAAATACTCCATACTTTTTTCCTTCATTAATATACAGTTTATTGAACGTGAGCTGGCATCTGATCCAGGCTGTGCCTCCCCAGTACAGTGGATTACTTTGACCTGGTCATGCTTGGACGGAGCTGCAAGGTTCCTTCAGCCCAGGAACCAGGATATTGTCCCATCTTCTTCCATAGGCTCAGCTCTTCTCCGGTGGAGTCCATCCAGTCTACCGGCTGTCCATTGAATACGCCTAGAACAAGACAAGCCAATGAATTTGGTAAAAATTGGTAAACTCCAGTTAGAAAACAATACCTTTCCTCCTTATTTATAACATGATTTATAGTTAAACCTGACCTCCAGCCTTCCCTTCAGTCTTCTGGTAGAGCAGGGGTGTCAACCTGCGGCCCTCCTGTTGTTGCAGAACTACAAATCCCATATGGCATTGCGGGGCTGACAATTAAAAGCATGACTCCCAAAGGCACAGGCATGATGGGACTTGTAGTTTCTCAACAGCTGGAGGGCCGCAGTTTGACACCCGTGTTGTAGAGGCTCCTCTCCTGGACTGAAATAGCTTACTCTGATTTTACCTTACTACAAAGGTACAATGTGGCAGTCAGATTAGTGGGGGACAGGAAACTGGGGAAATGCTTCCTCCGGCCTGCAGCAGACTGAGGACATCATCTCAGGCTATGTATGCAGAAGCAGAATCCATGAGTAGAATATGGCACCAGGAGGCTTTCCTACACAGATCAGCAAAGCTGGAGGGCTGTGAGCAGGAAGTAGTGTGGTTGCTGACCAGTCCTATAGCAGCAGCAATATATTGTCTAAACCATGCCAACCAAGGCCAAGTCACTGAACTTCTCAGTTTCAGTTATCAGAAAACAGCATGTGTTGCAATATTGGTCATAAAGATTTCTTTCATTCTGTTTAGTCAAATGAGTATTACACATTTAATTGTACTACTGTATTATCCATCTGCAAACAGCAGATGGCACACTGAAGACTGTGCAACATCTTACTGAATCATTATACTATTATGCTGTGAATAGACTGTAATCTGATGTGTTATCCAGATCCACACACAACTCATTAAGTCAGATGAGGGACACCCTTCCCCTCTATTTCCATCTCACACACCATTGGGACTCTGCAGTCCATCTCACACACCACTGGGACTCTGCAGTCCATCTCACACACCACTGGGACTCTGCAGTCCATCTCACACACCACTGGGACTCTGCAGTCCATCTCACACACCACTGGGACTCTTCAGTCCATCTCATACACCATTACGACTCTTCAGTCCATCTCATACACCATTCCAACTCTTCAGTCCATCTCACACACCATTCCGAATCTTCAGTCCATCTCACACACCATTCCGACTCTTCAGTCCATCTCACACACCATTCCGAATCTTCAGTCCATCTCATACACCATTCTGACTCTTCAGTCCATCTCATGCACCATTCTGACTCTTCAGTCCATCTCACACACCATTCCGACTCTTCAGTCCATCTCACACACCACTGGGACTCTTCAGTCCATCTCATACACCATTCCAACTCTTCAGTCCATCTCACACACCATTCCGAATCTTCAGTCCATCTCACACACCATTCCGAATCTTCAGTCCATCTCATACACCATTCTGACTCTTCAGTCCATCTCATTCACCATTCCGACTCTTCAGTCCATCTCATACACCACTGGGACTCTTCAGTCATCAAGTCCCATGGAAAGCTGTTACACAGTAGGACCAAAGACCCCACTCACCAGTTCCAGGACCCAGTCTTACTCCTCCCAGGAAATCATTGCTGGACAGAGGTTCTCGATCCCAGACTGTCAGTTCCAGGCATGTGTTCTGGAGATCATCAGGCTTGACGCCATTATAGACAAACGTGTGATTGTAGTGAGGATTCAGCATCTTCTTGACTACCGGTGTCTTCCTCTTGGTGTTCCGACCTTTGATTGGTAGTAAATATCTGTAGAGGAACCAAGAAAGATTTTCTTTCAGCTCAACATCAAATGTCAATGGATTTTATAAAGAAAGTTGACCCTGTGTATAACAGTCAAAGCATATATCAACAGCACACCATGGATCTTCACGATGACATTCAAACGTTTATTAAAGTGGTCACATCACAGCTGTAAAGGTACTGTGTTTTGGGGCCTTGCAGGACCCCTTTCCAAGGAGCAGAGCCCTCCTAACCAGGGGCGGGCTGACAACTCATGGGGCCCCCGATCAATAGGGGGATCATTGGGGCCCCTGTGTCCTTGCCCAAACTCAAAAAAGCCTATGAAAAAGGTACCAGGGGCATCTCATGGGGCCCCCTACTGACCCCGGGCCCTCGGGCAGTGCCCGAGTTTCCAAATGGTCAGTCCGCCCCTGCTCCTAACCCTCTTGTATTGCACTGCATTGTTGCTGGATTGTCTCCTGTCATATTGTAAAGCTCTGAGCAAACTGTTGGCGCCATATAAATCCTGTATAATAATAATAATAACTAGGCATGTGATGAAGGGTTCCTGCATGACCCCTAAACTTTGCTCCTTTACCACAGTGATGTGATGACTTTTAATACCTTCTTTCTGGGAAAAACATTCACATACATGAAACAAATCTACATTTTTGCTAGAAAATTACTTAAAACATTTTCTAAAAGCAGAGGCCCTGGAAAATAAAATGGTGGCTGCTGCAATTATTTAAATCACACGATATTCAGGAAGAATCTACATTTTAAATGAATTTTCCTGCATACAAACACAATTTAATACTACATTTTTTTGGTGAAATATAAAAGATAATGTTGTGTTGTCTTTTTAAAGACACCAAACATGTCAAGATTTAAAACTGCGCATGCCTGGGAAAAATTTGACAAATTACAATACCTAAAATTGTCCATAAGGGATGCTTTCAAAGTGAATTATGGACCTAGAATTATTGCTCTTACTCTGACATTCATGGTGATACCTCACATGTGTGGAGCAATCACCGTTTAGATTTAGATATGGAACTACGCACGCATTTGCATGTATGCATGAGGGGACAGGCATGCTCTAAAATCTTTTTAAAATTTTTTTTTTTTCTTCCACATTTTTTTTTAATTTAACAAGCCCCCTTGTGATATCTTTGAGTAGGTGACAGGTACACGTTATGGAGACATTTAGACCCCTAATGTCTCCCCTGTCCTCCAAAGCAGCTAACAAAGCACCAATCGTGTTTACTCAGCTGCTTCCCTGGCTGTATGTCAGTCAGCAACTGCTTAATAAACATTAGGACATTATCTTAAAGTGTTCCTAAATCCCGGACCCTGCATTCACTATATCCGGTCTCCCCGGACCCTGCATTCATTATATCCAGTCTCCCCGGACCCTGCATTCATTATATCCGGTCTCCCCGGAGCCTGCATTCACTATATCCGGTCTCCCCGGACCCTGCATTCATTATATCTGGTCTCCCCGGACCCTGCATTCACTATATCCGGTCTCCCCGGACCCTGCATTCACTATATCTGGTCTCCCCGAACCCCGCATTCACTATATCCGGTCTCTCCAGACCCTGCATTCACTATATCCGCTCTCCCCAGACCCTGCATTCACTATATCCGCTCTCCCCGGACCCTGCATTCACTATATCCGCTCTCCCCGGACCCTGCATTCACTATATCCGGTCTCCCCGGACCCTGCATTCACTATATCCGGTCTCCCCGGACTCTGCATTCACTATATCCGGTCTCCCCGGACCCTGCATTCACCATATCCGGTCTCCCCGGACCCTGCATTCACTATATGTGGTCTCCCCAGACCCTGCATTCACTATATCTGGTCTCCTCGGACCCTGCAAGCACTATATCCGGTCTCCCTAGACCCTGCATGCACTATATCCGGTCTCCCTGGACCCTGCATTCACTATATCCGGTCTCCTCGGACCCTGCATTCACTATATCCGGTCTCCCCAGACCCTGCATTCACTATATCCGGTCTCCCCGGACCCTGAATTCATTATATCTGGTCTCCCCGGGACCCTGCATTCACTATATACGGTCTCCCCGGACCCCGAATTCACTATATCCGCTCTCTCCCTGGACCCTGCATTCACTATATGTGGTCTCCCCGGACCCTGCATTCACTATATCTGGTCTCCCCGGACCCTGCATTCACTATATTAGGTCTCCCTGGACCCTGCATTCACTATATGTGCTCTCCCCAGACCCTGCATTCACTATATCTGCTCTCCCCGGACCCTGCATTCACTATATTAGGTCTCCCCGGACCCTGCATTCACTATATCCGGTCTCCCCGGACCCTGCATTCACTAGTGACACTAGTGGGAACCAGTGACACTAATATAGTGATCAGCGCTAAAATATACAGTCACTGTACTAATGACACTGGCTCGGAAGGGGTTAAACATCTGGGGCAATCAAAGGGTTAAATGTGTGCCTATCCAGTGTTTGTGTGTGTGTGTACAGTGTGCTGCTTTCACTAAGAGATGTGCTGGATTTTAGACCCTGCTTTGCAGGGAAACAAAGTCCAGCACATCCCCGCGGACAGGACGGAGCTCTGCATTGTATTACATATGTAGAGCTCTGTCCAGTGTGTCAGTTCGATGATCAGCAGGTGCCAGTGGTCATTCATTGACCGGCACCCATTGATCGACTTCTGCAGTGACTAATCACAGCAAGAGCGGCATGGCGGCAGCGTACGCGCGTGCCCTCAACCCAGAGGTGCAGAATCACGTATATATACAAGATTCTGCACAGAGCGGCCGCCCTATTTTGGCGGTTGGCAGCTGGATAGTCTCCCTCACTTCCATGTGTGTATATTAGTGTATCCCCTTTGGTTCCTCCTGCCGACCTCTATGTCATAACTGTGTTCAGCAATGCTAAGCCCTGATTCACACCAGTGCAACTTAAGGTGTGACATAAGATTGGACTGAGGCATTATAACAAAATATCACATTTTGGGCACTAGATGGAGCTTCGGTCATACAGAATAGTATATAACAAGTAGTTACATAGTTACATAAAAAAAAGACAAAAGTCCATCCAGTTCAACCATTAAAAAAAAAAAAGTTATAATCCTACACCCACAGTTCATCCAGAGGAAGGCAAAAAACCCAGCAAAGCATGATCCAATTTGCTCCTGCAGGGGAAAAAAATTCTTTCCTGATCCCCCGAGAGGCAATCAGATATTCCCTGGATCAACTTTACCTATAAATGTTATATCCAGTTATATTCTGTGTATCCAAGAAAGAATCCAGGACTTTTTTAAAGCAATTCACTGAGCTGACCAGAACCAACTCTTGAGGGAGTCTATTCCACATTTTCACAGCACTTACTGTGAAGAAACCTTTCCGTGTTTGGAGATTACATTTCTTTTCCTCCAGATGTAAAGAGCGCCCCCTTGTCCTCTGTGATGACCTCAGGGTGAATAACTCTACACCAAGTTCACTATATGAACCACTGATGTATTATACATGGAGATCATATCCCCCCTTATGTATTATACATGGAGATCATATCCCCCCTTATGTATTATACATGGAGATCATATCCCCCCTTATGTATTATACATGGAGATCATATCCCCCCCTTATGTATTATACATGGAGATCATATCCCCCCCTTATGTATTATACATGGTGATCATATCCTCCCCTTATGTATTATACATGGAGATCATATCCCCCCTTATGTATTATACATGGAGATCATATCCCCCCTTATGTATTATACATGGTGATCATACCCCCCTTATGTATTATACATGGTGATCATATCCCCCCCTTATGTATTATACATGGAGATCATATCCCCCTTATTATACATGGAGATCATATCCCACCTTATGTATTATAAATGGAGATCATATCCCCCTTATGTATTATACATGGTGATCATATCCCCCTTATGTATTATACATGGAGATCATATCCCCCTTATTATACATGGAGATCATATCCCACCTTATGTATTATAAATGGAGATCATATCCCCCTTATGTATTAATACACGGAGATCATATCCCCCCTTATGTATTATACATAGAGATCATATCCCCCCCACCTCACCCCCTTGGTCTCAGCCCGAATCACACACCTACTGAGCGACATATCAGACTGGATGTCGCTCCACTTCCTTAAATTGAACCTCTCCAAAAACGAGTTTCTTGTCTTCCCCCCAGCCCGGACACCACCCCCCATTGATTTCTCCGTCACATCCAACAACGCTACCATCAAACCCGCCCTGCAGGCCAGAGTACTGGGTGTCATTCTGGACTCCAACCTATCCTTCCAGCCCCAAGTCCAATCTTTAACAAACTCGTGCAGACTCCACCTCCGCAACATCGCCAAAATCCGCACGTTCCTAACCCCAGAAACCACTAAACAGCTCATCCACTCCCTCATCATATCACGACTCGACTACTGCAACTCCCTCCTCACTGGCCTGCCTCGCCGCTGGCTATCCCCTCTTCAGTCCATCCTGAACACGGCTGCCAGACTCATTCACCTTTCCAACCGCTCTGTCTCCGCCACCCCCCTCTGCCAATCCCTCCACTGGCTTCCGATTGCGCAACGGATCAAATTCAAAATCCTAACGCTGACGTACAAAGCTGTCCACCATACTGCCCCGAACTACATCACCGACCTAATATCCAAGTACCACCCAACACGCACACTCCGCTCCTCACAAGACCTCCTTCTCTCTAGTTCCCTGGTCTCCTCCTCCCATGCCCGCCTCCAGGACTTCTCCAGGGTGTCACCCATCCTCTGGAACTCCCTGCCCCAACCCATCAGATTATCACCTACTCTCCTCTCCTTTAGGCGCACCCTGAAAACCCATCTCTTCAGGGAAGCCTACCCCACCCCCTGCTAACTTGCCTCCCTCCTCCACTCTTCCTACCACTCCATCCCCCACAGCTATCTCCTCCTGTGCCACCACCCCCTCCCTCCTAGATTGTAAGCTCGAAAGAGCAGGGCCCTTGATCCCCTCATGTTTTGCATTGTATTGGTATTGTTCTGTCACATGTTCTGTCTCCCTTTGTAATGTACAGCGCTGAGCGAACTATTGGCGCTTTATAAATACTGTATAATAATAATAATAATAATAATAATAATGTATTATACATGGTGATCATATCCCCCCCTTATGTATTATACATGGAGATCATATCCCCCTTATGTATTATACATGGAGATCATATCCCCCTTTATGTATTATACATGGAGATCATATCCCCCTTATATATTATACATGGTGATCATATCCCCCCTTATGTATTATACATGGAGATCATATCCCCCTTATGTATTATACATGGAGATCATATCCCCCCTTATGTATTATACATGGAGATCATATCCCCCTTATGTATTATACATGGTGATCATATCCCCCCTTATGTATTATACATGGAGATCATATCCCCCCTTATGTATTATACATGGAGATCATATCCCCCCTTATGTATTATACATGGAGATCATATCCCCCTTATGTATTATACATGGAGATCATATCCCCCTTATGTATTATACATGGAGATCATACCCCCCTTATGTATTATACATGGAGATCATATCCCCCCTTATGTATTAATACATGGAGATCATATCCCGCCTTATGTATTATACATGGTGATCATATCCCCCCTTATGTATTATACATGGAGATCATATCCCCCCCTTATGTATTATACATGGAGATCATATCCCCCCTTATGTATTATACATGGTGATCATATCCCCCCTTATGTATTATACATGGTGATCATATCCCCCCCCCTTATGTATTATACATGGAGATCATATCCCCCCTTATGTATTATACATGGAGATCATATTCCCCCTTATATATTATACATGGTGATCATATCCCCCTTATGTATTATACATGGAGATCATATCCCCCCTTATGTATTATACATGGAGATCATATTCCCCCTTATATATTATACATGGTGATCATATCCCCCCCTTATGTATTATACATGGAGATCATATCCCCCTTATGTATTATACATGGAGATCATATCCCCCCTTATGTATTATACATGGTGATCATATCCCCCCTTATATATTATACATGGTGATCATATCCCCCGTATGTATTATACATGGAGATCATATCCCCCCTTATGTATTATACATGGAGATCATATCCCCCCTTATATATTATACATGGTGATCATATCCCCCGTATGTATTATACATGGAGATCATATCCCCCTTATGTATTATACATGGAGATCATATCCCCCCCTTATGTATTATACATGGAGATCATATCCCCCCTTATATATTATACATGGCGATCATATCCCCCCTTATGTATTATACATGGAGATCATATCCCCCCTTATGTATTATACATGGAGATCATATCCCCCCTTAATCTCCTCTTCTCAAGAGAGAATAAATTCCATTCCTCTAATCTTTCCTCATAGCTGATCTCCTCCATGCCTCTTATCAGTTTGTTTGCCCTTCTCTGTACTTTCTCCAGTTCCCCAATGTTATTTTTGTGATTTGGTGCCCAAAACTGAACTGCATATTCCAGATGAGGTGTTACTAATGATTTGTACCGGGGGAAATGATATCTCTCTCTCTGGAGTCTATACCTCTTAATACAAGAGAGGATTTTGCTCGCTTTAGAAAGCGCAGCTTGGCATAATACAGCAAGTTTTGGTGTATCTTAGAGGATGTGTCATACTTGTTCAGCAAACTGTTTATACATAGACCTCTAGGAGCTGTCAGGAGGAACCACAGTGGTCAGCGGCGGCAGACACTATTCCATCCATCAAAGGTCCCGAATAGTATCAGTGCACAAAACTTTGCAAGGGAGACAAGTTTCAGCAAACTGGTCTCCGGACAGGTCAGCATAACCCTCCTTTATTCACATAGTGTTGCTGATTTTTAATAACCCCCCCCCCTTGACAGCATCACTGGATGCCATAGATAAAGGTAATTATTTCTCACCCCTTCACAAAGCTGTCAGATGTTCCTCCCGTTTTAACTGCCGTCAGGTTTTTGGCCTCCTTAATCCAGACATGAAGATCTCCTCCTTCTTCGGCCTTACCTTGATGAAATGTAGAGATAATATACTGCTTTATAATTTATATATCCTCCGTTTCTCACTTTAAAAGCAGCAATACTTAGTTATGTAATAATACGATGCTGCGCTTATGATAGGTTGGCTGTAAGTCCGAAGGGCGCTCCCTCATGACTTCTATACGTTACAGTGTGGGGGATGATTGGACTCTACTCTCTCTTACTATCAGCACGTTCCCTATGGCTCCAAGTACTGTCCCCCCTCTTCCCTGCTGAGGAAAGTGAAAAAATAGTGCCAAACCCATGTGGCTATCTTATTGGTTTTGCTATACTCAAGTATTGATGTTGGATGTAGGTGACCTCGTTCCTCGGCACGTGGCTTCTACAACCCAAAGGATCTCCACAGTCTCCTTGGCTTCACAAAGATTTTATACACCATTCTAGGCTGGTCCACCCCTCTGAAGCTACTAAAGGAGTGTAATACAAGTAACCGGCACATATAGTCTACAACAGCAATGGGCAAACTACGGCCCGCGGACCTTTTAATCCGGCCCGCGGAGCGTGATACTGTCAGGATGGCTGTCAGGATGTGTGTAGGTGGGGCAGCGTGATGAACGTGAGGGGAGCTAGGCTCCTCTCACAGTCCGCCCTGAAGACCGGAACGGCGCGGGAACACGGCGAGAGGAACGCACGGAGCAAAGGTAAGTGAATTGACACAGGGAGGACTTGGGGACTTAATATGGGGGATGAATTACTATGGGGAATGAATTACTATAGGGGGGATGAATTACTATATGGGGGATGAATTACTATGGGGGATGAATTACTATGGGGGATGAATTACTATATGGGGGATTAATTACTATGGGGAATGAATTACTATATGGGGGATAAATTACTATGGGGGATGAATTACTATGGGGGATGAATTACTATATGGGGGATGAATTACTATGGGGGATGAATTACTAAATGGGGGATTAATTACTATGGGGGATGAATTACTATATGGGGGATGAATTACTATATGGGGGATGAATTACTATGGGGGATGAATTACTATATGGGGGATGAATTACTATATGGGGGATTAATTACTATGGGGGATGAATTACTATGGGGGATGAATTACTATATGGGGGATGAATTACTATATGGGGGATGAATTACTATGGGGGATGAATTACTATATGGGGGATTAATTACTATGCTTACTATGGGGGAATATTACTATACTTACTATGGATGACACATACACATCATTCATCTACTCTTGGTCCGGCCCCCGGGTCCAATATATGAACCCATTGCGGCCCTCAAGTCAAAAAGTTTGCCCACCCCTGGTCTACAGTGTGGGTCAATAGAACACATTGGGGTATGAAAACGGAGGTTTAAGCAGCCCGCTGTGAAGCGTGTACCTGTGAGAGGTGGGACATTCTCTTACAGTGGGGGGATTTGTTTTTGGCACTCTCTCTCTATGAGCGATCTGACTCCCATAGAAATGGGAGAAGATCAGCACAGCAGAGGTCCCCAGCTAGGACACAGATATGGAAGAGGAAGAGTTAAGTGAGTGCATGCATGGAGTTAGCGCTGGGTGCGTGGCGGCATTCCATTCTGTCACTGGGAGTGAGCTGGTGGAGATACACTGAGCAGGTGAAGAGGGCATAGGCTCAGCATGTCCCTCCTAAATGCAACAAGGGTCAATAGTGGTGTGCAACACACAGTAAAGGATGTGTAAGGAGAGCGAACATGTTCAAGGTATCCAGCGTAGCCCAGAAGAACCCACTCCAGGGTAGGTCTCCTATGTGACCCACACTTGGTACCCAATGAGGACGGGAACATAGAAGAAGTACCACCTACTAACCCTGCTCTGCCCTTTACAACAGGCAGGGTGCATATGCATACAGACCACCCCAGGAAATATCTACATGCAGGGCCGGGACAAGGGGTGGGCTGGAGGGGCAGCTGCCCTGGGCACAATGGGAGCAGCAAGGGGAGGTGGAGAGAGCTGGGAGGAGGTGCTGGCTGTGTCCTCACTCCCCCTTTTCCTTCCTGCCAGTTCACAGGCACACAGGAGCTGCACTAGCAGGAAGGATGAGAGGGAGAGAGAGAACAGACCCCACCACAGAGCGCAGGCTGGATTTGTATACAGACCACCCCAGGAAATGTCTACATACAGGGACAAGGGGTGGGCTGGAGGGGCGGCTGCCCTGGGCACAATGGTTAACTGCATTGTTTGGGGTGTCTTCCTTCTGTTACAAGGCTAACAAGAGTAGTGACAATGACATCACTATCCCTGTCAGCCCAGCACTGGTAGCAGCAAGGGGAGGAGGAAAGAGCTGGGAGGCGGTGCAGGCTGTGTCCTCACTCCCCCTTCTCCTTCCTGCCAGTTCATAGACACACAGGAGCTGCACTAGCAGGAAGGATGAGAGGGAGAGAGAGCACAGCCCCCCACCACAGAGTGCAGAAGAGAAAACCACAAGTGGAGGAGAGAGCCATCTACGCAAGCATGTGCCCAATGTTAAAACTGAGCTGCACAGTTATTTTGACAAGTGAGTGACTGCTGGGCTTACACATCATCAACAGGGGGCGCAGTTTGGCATCTTTTCCCTGGACGCTAGATGACCTTGTCCCGGCACTACCTACATGTGAAGCTGAGCCTAATTAAAAGATCTGAACTCAAATGAATGAAAGGGGAGGGCCAGGGATGATCAGGCTGGGGTGGAAAGGGCTAGATGATGCTGGATGCCCTCCAGTCAGGAAATGAGATGTGCTATATCAGACTTTCTGCAGCTTCTAATGCACATGGTGAGAAGCTCACAGTGTGCAGTGAAATCAGAGGAAGCCATTTCAGTCCAGGAGATGAGCCGGTACAACCGTGCAAGACTGAAGGTGAAGCTGGAGATCAGATTTGAACACCATTTTTCATGGACTATGCAATAACTTTAGAAATGTAAAAGAGAAATTATTTCTGGAAATAAAAGTTTCACTCACTTTTTTTTCTCTCACTTCCAATCGTGGACTTGGACGGTGGGACGTACTTTAAGGACACAACCAGTTCCCCTTTGTAGTTGGGTGCCCCATCGCCACTGCCCTGTATAGAAAAAAAAAAAAAAGAGGTAATAAATAGATGCTACATACAGTATAAATGCCATCAGCACATCCCAACCTCCTGCCAGCCATGTAATGCAGATGTGTGGCAGGAAAGAGGGTTGCCAACACGTGGCACATATAGGGCTATGGGCAGCAGAGGTTTCTGTGCGGATACCGCATTCACAGCACACAGACTGAGCTGTCACAGACAGCTCCTGTGAAAAAAAGGGCATCCAAGAGGTGCTGGAAGTTTGTTTGAGTTTAAACAAGGTAGTAAGGAAGGCAAAAAACACTTGAAGAGCTCAGTGGCTCAGTCTAGGCTGCTCATAATAGGCAAGGCCACCCTACTGTGGGTACTTCAGCAGGTTAACAGGAAAAAAGTGTGCACATGGAAGCAGGGCTGCTGTTAGAACCCACGGGGCCCCATACAGCCAACCTGACAGGGCCCCACCCCCTCAAAAAAAACAACTGTTTACTATGCTTCTGTTATCAATGAACACAGTGAGCGATTGGTACCAATCACCCATTGTGTTCATTCAGAAAAGGAAGGGGCTTATAAATGTGACATATTTACAGGATCCTTTTCCCACTCTCCATCCTGAAGGATCCTATTGTGTGCTTGCAGCTGCCGGTGGGAAGGAGAGGAGGCAAGCCAACAGCACTGTGGCATGGGGGCACACAGGGGGCTTGGGCAGCAGGGGGAAACGTATGGTACACAGGGAGGGTTATGGGTGTGGCGAGGGGGGAGGGGGGAGTTGCTGGAACCGAAGCCCCATATGGCTCTCTCTACAGTAGCTGAAAGCCAGAATGAGGGAGAGGAGAAGAAACCAGATTTAAGCTGCTGAAGAAAGAGCCATACTGGGAATTGGTTTCAGTAATGCCCCCCCCCCTTCCATGCTGTGCTGATCGCCCTCCCTGCCCACATTCACTTCACCTTCACCCCTGCTGGCCTGGGCCCCTTACAGGAGGAATGGTGGTACCCCCTTATCCAAGGCCCTGCATGGAAGGAGCGCTAGGCCAAAAGATAAGAATCCAAATTCATTGTTATGTTAAAAGACAGCCAACGCATTTCGGTGGTCAAAGGAACCCCCCTTCATCAGGGCTGCAATAAAACATAATATAATGTAAAAATAATTGTGACTAACAAAATCATATTAGGCTCATGATTTTATCAGTTACAATTATTTTTACATTACATTATTTATAATAGTCCTGATGAAGGGGGAGCTCCTTTGACCTCCAAAAATGCATTGGCTGTCTTAACATAACACCAATAAATGAATTTGGACTCTTATCTTTTGGTCTGGCGCTCCTTCCATATTTGCACAACAGACTGCTCCTGGTCTGTGCTACTGATTGGGGACCAACAGTACCTGCTCTTGATTATGTGACTATTGTGTCAGCCAATCACAATGGTCAAATCATAAGGCAGACCTTCCCGCAGGCAGAAAGCTGTCATATATAGAAGCGGTAGAAATTCTACATATGGGCCTTTGTCAGGAATGGACTTGTCAATAGTGGTGGGACTCACCTGCTTTGTGGGCTGCAGTACCAGGGCTGGCCAGCGGTGCTCTCAGCAATCAGAGACTCACCCCTGCAGTCAGCCAAACACCTGAAGCTGATTGCAGGGGTTGTATTTAAGGGATGGCCAGACCTGCAGTCTGTGCCTTGTTGTACTGTTTGCTTGGCCCTGGTTTCCTGATCCTGTTACTTCTGTCCTGACGCTGCCTGAACTCTGCCTGTACTGACCTCGGCTAGTCCTGACCACTCTCCCGCCTGCTCCTGGTACTCCGTTTGCCCGTTTGCTACCGACCCGGCCTGCCTGACTACTCTTGTATTGTATGTTTGTTATCTGTTGGAGGTTTGGTTCAGTTTGTTTGCACTGTGTTATGTTTAGTTTTGCACTGCGTTTGTATTGTTAGTCTTAATAAATTATATTATTTACTATATCTGAAGCCTGCGTTTCCCTGTGTCAGTCCACACACTTCTGGTCATACCCGCATCCCTGACAGTCTTGCAAAACAGGACACAGAACGATCTAACGTTTGGACGTTGGTTCAAATGCCCAAAGAAACAAAGCTTGGACTGAACTGTCAGCTCATCCCTATTCCAGGCCACCATTGTATTGCACCATTACTGTGTGTACCCAACTTCCTTAACTGACATGTTTCCTGTCATGTAGGGTCATAATTCCTTAAATAAAAATTGATCAAAATGTCGGAAATCAGTTCTCTTTCCCATTCCGATTACCAAAAATTTGAAACTCTGATTACTGTGGAGGAATTAGGGATGGTGCTCTCGCAATCTAAACCAAAGAAGGCTCCAGGCCCTGATGGCCTGACCCCGGCCTAATATAAGACGTTTAAAAGACGTTAAAAAGTTTCCTGGCGGACGTGCTCTGGATGTATATTTCCCTGGTCCCCAAGGAAAGGAAGGGCCCATCACACAGTGGCAGCTATCACCGGATAGCTGTACTAAATACTGACCTGAAACTTTTCATGAAAATCCTAGCTCATCGCTTACTATGTTACATCCCTTGACTGATGCACAAAGATCAAGTAGGCTTTGTCCCACTTTAGGAGCCCTGAGACAACACCATTTGGGTCCTCAACCGGATCCTTGCCACTAAGACCTCCAAACACATGCTCGTTTTACTCTCCACCGACATTGAAGAGGCATTTGACCGGGTTAATTAGCAATTTATGCAGGCGACCCTGGCCCACATTGGCTTGGGGCCTTCATGCTCTGTTGGATTTCTTCCCTGTATTCTCAGCCCTCAGCCTCTGAAACTAGAACAAATTTTTTGTTCCCATTTCCTGCGGGACATGACAGAGGTGCCCCCTTTCCCCTTTCATTTTAACGTTGGAACCATTTCTTTGTACAGTCCAAGCCGACTCCATTATTGCTGGCTACCACAAATCCTCTGGAATGCACAAGGTTGCAGCCAATGCGGACGACCTGATTTTTTTTCATAACAGACCCCTCACATCTTTACCCAACCCAGTGGGCTACAAACTCAATCCGGTATTTGGGAACAAATATTACGCCAGATCTTTCTGATCTATACTCTCCAAATTACACACCACTGTTGCTTAAAATCAAGGGAGACTTGTTACACTGGCATTCACTCATGCTGATCGGGTTTGGCCATTGTAGTGCTTTAAAAAAAGATGGTGCTCCCCCACGTGCCTTACTAACTGCAAGCCCTTCCCATTCGGTTACCCACGCTATTTTTTAAGAAAGTTGGTACCATGTTCTGAGCATTTATCTGATCTCATAGAAAACCATGCCTAGCTCTGCATATCCTCTTCCTACATAAGGTATGTGGGGTGGTGGTCTTCCCTATATCTGCTCCTATTACTGAGTGGCCCATCACACATGCCTAGTCAACTGGCAGTGCAGCCAAACACTGGGTTGCCATTGAACTGGAAGATGCCCAAGGAACTGCTATGAGTTGGCTGTGGCTAGACTCCCGTGCCCAAGGATCTTTGTATGCACCCTACTCTTGGAAATACTTTACGGGTCTCTTAGGAATCCTCTAGCAACTCATCCATCTCTCCATCTTGCTTCCCCATGGTCCCCATTTTGGGCAATCCAGATTTCATCTGAGGACTTCACAATAAGCATTTCCATCGCTTCAAAACCAGTGGATATACCTATATGACAGATTTCCTGACCTCAGACGGGGGCTTAGTCTCCACGGACCTTACCCGCTTGGTAGACCCTCCTTAGATTTCTGGGCAGACCTTCAATTGTGTCATTACCCCCGCATGTTGTCTCGCATGCCAGATATTAATCGCCTGCTGACTGCCTTTGAGGCGATGTGTCATAAGGGGAACAGGTTCGCCACAGTCTCTCTGATTTACTCGTCCATCCAGAGGCTGACTACACTTCCCCCTTTCTTACCAAATGGGAGTCTGAGTTGGGCATGTCATTCATGACTGTGCAGAAGGAAAAAATTCTACATTTTGGCCAAAAATTCTCTATTGCCACCAGGGTACAGTTATAAAATCCTTACCAGGTGGTATCAGGTCACTACCGAGCTTCACCACCTCTCACCAAGGATCTCCAATCTTTGCTGGCATTGCGTCATAAAAAATTGCACTTTACTCCATATTTTCTGGCAATGCCTGAAACTCCAGTGTTGGCAGGAGGTGACTGACATAAATAAACAACTCACCGCTGTTGATTTGCAGGACAACTCAGTGGCTTGCCTGCTGTACCTGTCTGAAAGGCCCATCAAGAAATAGAAGGTCTCTCTTACAATTCAATTGCTGAACATGGCTAAGGCCTGCATCCCACTCGTTGGAATGACATTAATCTTCCTATACTATTTCTCTGGTTCTCCAAGGTGAATGAACTCAGGGACATGGAGGACCTCTTAGTCACTTTGCGTAATGTGGAAGAGACCTTTTGGGACATGTGGAGGCTTTGGAAATATTTTGTGTATATGGATGCCTACTTGAAAGAATGCACTCCCTCCCAGTGAGTTGCATTTTTCACTGGTGTTTCTCCCCGGAAGAGGGTGCTCAGACCCCCTCTGTACTTCTGCTCCTTTCTCCAGCTGCTCTTCCCTTTCAGCCCCTCCTTTTCATCCTACCTTTCCTTCTCCAATTCCTTGATCTTGGTCCTTTCCTCTTCCCCACTTCCTTCTCTACCCTTTCCCCCCCAGCCACCTTTCCCTCTTTGTCCCTCTTCCTCAACCCCTGTGCTCGTCATGTTCTTGCTCTATCACCAGACTGTTTCCTATATATCCTTCCTCCTAGAAGAGTTGATGGCAATGCCCCCCTTGCTGTCTCTCGGTTTGCAGTGTTCAAGATGATCACAGTCTATCCTATCATCTACTCCATCCCTCTATACCTTCCAGTGCTCCCTATTTATGTAATCCTCCTAAATCGGTCTCATTGTTTATGACATTCCACCGACATAGACAGTGCCATGGTCTTACATCAATGTAAATGTCCTCTACTGGCTATGGCAGTCATACCACTCTATATGATGTTTGTTTTTGTACGTGGATTTCTGGTGACCTGCACATATTTGTTACCTGTTTGCTTATATTTGTATCAAATAAACAAATTAAAAAAAAAAAAAACATGAAAACTGAAATTGTTGCCACCAAATAAATCGTTGTCACTGGTAAATGAGAGAAATGTGAGAAGAGTCACCCTGCCATGCAGAGGAAGACACTCGTCCATCGTACTGTCAAAGTTCCAGGAGTCCAAAGGCAGGTTCACCTCCCCCAGGAATGTATTCCTTCCAAAGCGGTCATGGTGCCAGACAGACAGCTGTAAGGTTCTGGAGAGCAGGACCGGCTCCGGGACAATGTACTAGAGACAAAGAAATAAAGCCGAATATTTTTTGGCTTTTTAAAGATGACCAAAGTTCAGCTTTAAATAAAATAAATTATAGAGAATTTTTTTTTCAATGACATCAAATCATTCTACTTACCTGCAATGTTTCAGCATACACAGGGTTGATGGTGTTCCGTTTAATTGTAGTTTTGCGTTTTCCTTGACGGGACTTGTCAGGCAGGAGATAGGACTTGACGTATCTAGAAGAAGGGATTGCAGATGTAGAACTCAACACTTCCTAAATACACAGCAAAATATATTCTCTCTACAGAATGGCAGACCACGGTTCTGACCAAGACAGAGTGACAGTTCTTTCTGGACTTCCTTCTAGGCAGTCCCCAGCACAGGTTCCTCCCTCCTCTGCACTGATTGGTTGTTAGGACAACTAATGTCGTCACATGCATGCACCACCCTCAGCATCAGAGAAGGACAAAAGTGGACTTGCAGTCTGTCCCACCTCTAGCCCTCTTCCCATAAAAAGGTACCAGGGCCCTGTGATGGGAACACCTGATGTAAATGGGCCCTGAGATGGGGACACCTGCTGTAAGGGGGTACTGCGATGGGGACACCTGATGTAAGGGGGTACTGCGATGGGGACACCTAATGTAAGGGGGCACTGCGATGGAGACACCTGATGTAAAGGGGACACAGTGACTGGGACACCTGATTTAAGAAGGCAGTCTGCTAGAGGCACCTGATGTAAGGGGGCACTGAAATGGGAACACTGTGATGGGGACACGTGATAGAAGGGGACACTGTGATGGGAACACCTGCTGTAAGGGGGTACTGCGATGGGGACACCTGATGTAAGGGGGTACTGCGATGGGGACACCTAATGTAAGGGGGCACTGCGATGGAGACACCTGATGTAAAGGGGACACAGTGACTGGGACACCTGATTGAAGAAGGCAGTCTGCTAGAGGCACCTGATGTAAGGGGGCACTGAAATGGGAACACTGTGATGGGGACACCTGATAGAAGGGGACACCGTGACGGGGACACCTTATTTAAGAAGGCAGTCTGCTGGAGGCACCTGATGTAAGGGGGCACTGAAATGGGAACACTGATGGGGCCACCTGATAGAAGGGGACACTGTGATGGGAACACCTGAAGTAAGAAGGCACTCTGCTGGAGGCACCTGATGTAAGGGGGCACTGCGATGGGGACACTTGATGTAAGAAGGCACTCTGCTGGAGGCACCTGATGTAAGGGGGCACTGAGATGGGGACACCTGATGTAAGGGGGACACCTTATGTAAGGTGGGCATTGTGATGGAGGCACCTAATGTAAGGGAGTATGGTGATAGGGACACTTAATGTAAGGGGACACTCTGCTCGAGGCACCTGAAGTAGGAGGCATGGTGATGTGGACACCTGATTCTGGGGGCACTCTGCTGGAGGCACCTGAAGTAAAGGGGGCACGGTGATGGGGAAACCTGATGTCAGGAGGTACTCTGCTGGAGGCACCTGAAGTAGGAGGTCACAGTGATGGGAACACCTGATATCAGGGGACAATCTGCTGGAGGCACCTTGAAGTAAGGGGGCTTGGTGATGGGGACATCTGATGCACGGGGGCATTGTGATGGGGCAATCGATGGTTCAATGGGCCTGTATTTTACTGCCTCCCAATCTGAAGTGTAAACTGTACCCTGTGTTTGTGTTTTACTGTCTCTCTACTGATGACAAGGTCAGTAGAATATAATACCCTTGAGGTAGGTATTTAGGCAATAGTAAACAGTGGAAAAATAGACACTAAGCGGTGAAACACACATCTCTGTCAATATGTTAACTGTAATCAGTCCCTTAAGTGTGGGTGTTTATAAATAAATATATATATATATATATATATATATATATATATATATATATATGGAAACACTCTGGTGTTATATGGAAAACTGAAAAAAAGAAAAGAAAATGGATTACGGGTTGGAGCGTCTCTTGGCGTCATCTCCGTAAGCCAGGTTGCGGCACTCCTTTACCACAATGCTGAGGATCTGCGTCTTTCCATCGTATTTCATGGAGAAGATGATTTCTCCGGTGACTATGACGTTCCCGAAGTCTCCGGCCTTGCTGTAAATACTCATCATGCTCCCCAGAGTGCTCTGTAGGAGGGAAACAGATACATCATCACCAATTTCAATCACAATTCAAACTTACCAGTTGTGGGTGGAATGGGAAGGGAATAAATCTTGGACTCTGAGTCCTGGCTGTGTGTGCTCACTTCTTGTCCTTGTGATCGGGGCTCAAAGGGACAGGAGGAAATAAGATACATGACCAATGGGGGGCAGCAAGAAATATACATAATTCAGTAGAGAGGGGAAAGGTGAAAATCTCTGTTGAGGTTTTTTTTATCAATTGTTGGCATCTTCCTGTCTCAGTCACTCCCAGGGGCGGACTGACCATTCGAGAACTCGGGCACTGCCTGAGGGCCCGGGGTCAGTAGGGGGCGCCATGAGATGCCCCTGGTACCTTTTTCATAGGCTTTTTTGAGTGTGGGCAAGGACACAGGGGCCACATGATCCCCTATTGCCCGGGGGCCCCATGAGTTGTCAGTCCGCCCCTGGTCACTCCACTCCAGCATTTCTTTACCTACTGTTAATGGGATAAAGATCCAAAGCACTCAATGTCATGGCGCACATACACACAGTGCCAGGACAAGGTCATCAAGAGTGCAGGGCCAGCCTGCCAAACTGCGCACCCCCCCCCTCCCCAAGATATGTGAGCATTATGTGTCAGCGAAAATCCACTCCCCCCGCAAAAAAAATTGAGTACTAATCTGTATGTTTACCCCCTAAGCATAAACTTCCCCTCCTCCCAGTACAAATCTTTGCCCCCTTCCCCTCCCCGGCTCAAATACTCTCTCCCCATATGCTCCAGCACAAATCCCCCCCACCTCCGAAAAAAAAAATTCCCCTCCTAGCACATATCCTCTACCCCTCAAATTTTCCCTCAAAGCATTAATCCCCCCCCCCACTCCAAATCCCCTTCTTCCAGCACAAGTTCCCCTCCCCCAATCCACCATCCTAGAACAAATCCCCCCTCTACCACAGACACACAAACCTTCCCTCCTAGCACACATACCCCTCAATAATCCCTACTAGCACAAAATCCCCCCAAAAAATGTCCTCTCCAGTACAAATCCCTCCCCACACCATGTGACTTTAATGGCACAAACCCCCCAAATCCTCCCTCCTAGCACAAATCCTCATATCCCATACCCTCTCCAAACATAAATCCCCAAAAATCACTACTCCTAGCACACCTCCCCCAATTTCCACACCTAGAACAATTCTTATGCCCTGCCACCCCCCAAATTTACCTTCTCAATGCAAATCTTCTGCCCCCAATCTCCTTGTGGTGTCCCCCCTCCACCTTACATAATACCACAGTGCTCAGGGCAGCTGCCCCTCCTGCCCACCCCTGCATATACATACATTGTCAGAGCACACATACACGAAGTCAGCAAAAACATAATAATATACATCATATACAAAATGTATTTTAAACATACAAATGTAAAAAAAAAATTTTTTTGGGGTGGGGACATTTGTATGTTTTAAATAGGTTTTGTTTATAATGATGTATATAATTATTATTGTACTTTTTATTTATTCTAGTGATTCATCTCAAGCATGGATCCAGGGGAAGCAAATATAGTGAAACGCGTTGATCCTAAACACTTGCTATACATTACTAATAACATCCAACAATTGTATGCCACTGCTGGATTTTCGATATTACATGTTTTTATGATGCATGTTTCTTTTTATTGGATAAGCCAATAAATATATGTTTTTATATATACTATATTGGCAAAAGTATTGGGCCGCCTGTCTTTACTCGCACATAAACTTTAATGGCATCCCAGTCTTAGTCCGTAGGGTTCAATATTAAGTTGGCCCCGCCCTGTGCAGCTATAACAGCTTCAACTCTTCTGGGAAGGCCGTCCACAAGGTTTAGGAGGGTGTCTATGGGAAGATTGGACCATTCTTCCAGAAGCACATTTGTGAGGTCAGGCACTGATGTCGGGGGAGGAGGCCTGGCTCGCAGTCTCCGTTCTAATTCATCCCAAAGGTGTTCTATGGGATTGAGGTCAGGACTCTGTGCAGGCCAGTCAAGTTCCTCCACCCCAAACTGGCTCCTCCATGTCTTTATGGACCTTGCTTTGTGCACTGGTGTGTAGTCATGTTGGAACAGGAAGGGGCCATGCCCAAACTATTCTCACAAATTTGGGATCATGAAATTGTCCAAAATGTCTTGGTATGCTGATGTCTTAAGTGTTACCTTTACTGGAACTAGGGGGCCAAGCCCATGCCCTGAAAAACAACCCCACACCATAATCCCCCCTCTACCAAACTTTACACTTGGCTCAATGCAGTCAGGCAAGTAATGTTCTCCTGGCAACCTCCAAACCTAGACACGTCTATCGGATTGCCAAACAGAAGGGTGATTCATACTCTAGAGTCCAGTGCTGGCGTGCTTTACACCACTGCATCCGACGCTTTGCATTGCACTTGGTGATGTAAGGCTTGGATGCAGAAACCCATTTCATGAAGCTCTCTACACACTGTTGTTGTAATCTGAAAGCCACACCAAGTTTGGAGGTCTTTAGCTATTGACTCTGCAGACAGTTGGTGACTTCTGCGCACTGTGCTCTGTCATGTTACGTGGCCTACCACTTGGTGGCTGAGTTGCTGTTGTTCCCAGTTGCTTCCACTTTGTTATAATCCCACTAACAGTTGAGCGTGGAATATTTAGTAGCCAGGAAATGTCACGGATGGACTTATTGCACAGGTGGCAACCTATCACGGGACCACGCTTGGAGTCACTGAGCTCCTGAGAGCGACCCATTTTTTCATAAATGTTTGTAGAAGCAGTCTGCATGCCTTGGTGCTTGATTTAATACAGCTATCACATACCTGGTGGTGGAGGCCAATGGAGAGAGGGCTTTCCTTGCGGCTAAGTTCCGGACTCCCCTGAGAGTGGGACAGAGGGAGTGTGGCCCAAATTGGAACAGTTCACCTGTAGGAATGCTGGTTGGTGGTCCACTCAGAAGCACAGCTGGTGCATGGAGATAGGTCTGCAGACAGGAGGTGCCCGTGCGTGGTATGTAAGCCCTTCCGGGATTTAGATGTTTACTGGGTAGTCGGTTCAAGCCAAGGTCAGGTTCCAGGTGGGAATCAGAGCAGACGTAGTCAGATGGGATAGTCGAGGTCATACACAGAGGAGCGAGAGAGAGAGTATCCGTAAGCCAAGCCGAGGTCAGATCAGGGGTAAAGCAGAGTAGATGGGTTCAGGAGCAAGCCGAGTCGGTAACAGGAAATCACAGGTCGCAATCACAGGAAACAGGAACAGGGCACAGGGAGCTAGAAATCATCCAGCAACTTGGAGGAAGTGATGAGCCTCCTTATAAAGCCAGTTTGGCACCAAACTGAGGCTGATGTGTACTTCTGCGGCCATGCAGAGTACTGGCAGAAATTCCAGATCTTCCAGAACTTCTGCCGTGGACAGGACCCTGATAACACCTGTGGCCATGGAGGTGATTGGAACACCTGAATCCAATGATTTTAGCAATATAGTGTAGTTGTGTTGTATATATTTCCCATTGATGGGCACATACAAAGTCCCCCTTACTCTAAGCGGGATATCCCCATCTAGTAATAGGTGTAGTTTCCCGCTTTGTTACTTTTTTATTGAAAACAATTTTGGGATGGTGCCACAATGTTGATTTTCATGTTAGACTCTGACTACACATCTTTTGAATGTACAAACATGCAGTACACACAAACAGGCAAGCTTGCATGCACATGCAGAGCGCGCGCACGCGCACACACACACACACCACACAATGCATGCACAGTCAGAGCATACAATGCACGCAAGACATGCCCAGTCAGAGCACACACACAACACACTGCATGCAGAGAGAATACAAATATTTTACAATACCACTTGTTAATGTTGTAGTAATCATAGAAGATCATGGAGACCCCATGGTTGAATTTTTATTTCTTCTCCTTACATTGTGCTGATGTAACACCCTTCAGATTCAGCTAGGGGGAGTTAGTTCTTTTTTAGACAGAAACTTGTCAGGAGCCTGGGTGTGAGTCAGCCAGGTTACTTTAGGTCTGGGCTGAGGGCTTTACAGGTGAGTTCTCTGATACCTCCCCCTGCTCTACAAGCTGGAGAAATTTCTAGAAGTCAGTGGGTGAGGAGGAGCTGGCCTGCTACTTAAGGGACCTTTGCCACTCCCCAAGCAGGAGGCTTGGCATAGGACCAGGACATCCCTTAAATATGATTAAGCCTGATCAGCAGGGTCAGTGTTGGGTAGAAGATGGAGTGTGAAGCCTGGGAGGGGGCCCAGGGAAGGGGCCTACCTACTGGCAGGGTGCTGAAAGGATCTCTCTGCCTCAATGTCTCCTGAGAGAGGACAGCCTTTGGGGCAGGGAAGAAGCCAGCCCAGCGTCAGGCCTGAAGGGAGACACCAACCCACTAAATTTGCAGGAGAGACAGAGTGAGTAATCCTAAACCCCCTGGGCTGGATAAGGGGAGAGGGCAGTCAGGTTGAGAACCCAACTAACTCCTCATCTGGGACTGTTTCAAGTTAGCAGCTTCTGGGTCCCCTTGCCCAGGGAATATCCTTAGCGCAGCTGGGTGAAGAGGAGGATTCATCTGGGGTTTGAGGAGGTACACCAGAGAGCTGGAATGCTCTCAAAGGAAAGACTATTTTTGGTCCACATTTTTGTACATAGTACTCACGTTTGCAGTTGCTTGGGCATCCCATGCACCCCTCAACCTCATTTAAATTCTAAACCCCTTAATAGAAATCCCAAAACCAAGATCAAGGACTGTTTATGGACCCTGAGTACAAAGTGTGGAGGAATATGCATGTTGCCTGGTTGTGCAGAGCTTTAGAGGGACCCAAAAACTCATCAACCCCTAAGGGGGTAGTGCTACATGTAATAGAATAACTGAATGTGGATATAGTCATGTACAAAAATGTGGACCAAAAATAGTCTTTCCTTTGAGAGCATTCCAGCTCACTGTATAATGTAATATGGTGAATTGGTTGGTGTACAAGTACAGTGTGCTCACTAACAGAGAGGACACGAGCATCCCTCAGGTAAACCTACTCACATACAGTACATAACACAGCAGCATTTAGTCCTTGTAAATATGGAGGATATTAGCACAGGTCATATAATGGATTATTAACATACAGAGGGCCACAGGATGACGGTGCCATAACATACACAGCTATAAGAAGTTATTCAGATGAGGTAATAAGAATAGGGATAGACTATGTATTATTGTGGCTGTGGTACTCATGGCACCATCATGACGAACCATGTGCCAATATGACCACATTACTAGAGCATACGTGTTGCATTCCAGATGGCCAAGCCCCACTTGTGATGTCATGACAATATTTAAGAACTGTCATCCTGGTGCAGCTGTCAGACGGCGGGAGCCAGCGTCGAGAGCGGAGCTTTTTTTTTCTCTATTTTCAGGTTGCCGGTGGCAGCGGGAATCATGATTGACGTTGGATCTACTTCGGGGGACTTTTTTGTTTTGTTTTTAATAAAAGGACTTGTCAAAGATTGTCTCCTGTTATTTTTACACTAGACTTTTTTTGTGAATGGGTAGCAGTACCATGCACCCCATACTCATTCACATGGGGAGCAGGATCTGGGGGCCCCATGTTAAGGGGGCTTCCAGATTCTGATAAGCCCCCCACCCGCAGACCCCCTTAACCACCAGCCACAGTTTTGGGGAAGAGGCCCTTGTCCGCCCCATCTTGAGGGCATGTGGCCTGGTATAGTTAAGGAGGGGGGCGTTTGCTCATTCCCCCCCTTTCCTGACCTGCCGGGCTGCATTTTTGGATAAGGGTCTGGTAAGGATTTGGGGGGGGGCTCAAAATCCATATCAGAACTGAAGGGCTTGGATGAATGGGGGGACCCCACATTGTTGTTTTTGTTTTTTTTTATGCCTTTTTTACATTCAGCTTCCGGGAACCCTGCTGGCAGCTGAAATATTAAAGAATGTCTTCACTACTAAAATATCGCAAGACTTCATAATATAACTTGGTATTTTAGTAGCTGTGAGATATTTTTCCACATATTCAGATGTAGTAAGATACCGCTTAGTGAATTGTCCCTGTTCAAAGTTTGCAGTCGTACTTTTGGTAGTTTCCAATGTTCTACTGTGAATCGAACAGCGGGGTGTTCGGTCCATCACTAGTGATCAGCTCTTAAAAAATCTGTGTACTAATGATCAGATAATTAGAGGATCGCTCTAAAAGTGGTATGTTTCATCCAATATTCTCATTTTGTGTATGAAGCTTAAGTTTTTTATATTTCATTTAAAATAAAATGGTTCTAACCGTGGACGTCCCACTGCGCAAACTGCCTCTTTGCGTATTCAAACGATGGATTTCTACCAAATTATCAATATCTTCATCTTCCTCTTCCTATGAAAAACAAAAATAGTGAAAATGAACAAAGTAGCAGACGGGCAACAACAATTTTTTGTTAGTGAGTGAAAGGTTATATCAAAGTAACATGAAATAAATAACATTGGATTTTAATAAGGCACCTGGTCTGAATTAAGAAACCCGGTGCCAAGGCAACCGAAAATTGTGCAGCGTGGCAAACTGAGATTGTCTTTATCCTACTGAGCCTGAAAGGAATATTGTTTTCTGAGATTCAGAGATTTTATTCATTTATAGCGTGCACTGTACAGTGAAATCACACAGAGTGAATATAATGCACAATACGAACCATTTCTACATTCAGCCCAGGAACAGACTTGCTTCGATCCCCCATGGTGCTTTCTTCTTCGACCTTCTCTTCTGGACGTAGGTCTATGGTGGACTTACTGTAATCTAAAATGTACATTAAAGGAAACACGCTTCAGATAAATGCATAGTTCTACATTGTCATTGATGTAATATCCATTAATATCTTACATCATCATAGCCAAAAAAATAAATAATAACTATATAGATTATATATATATATATATATATATATATATATATATATATATATATATAAAAAATAATTTGTACACCAGTATTTTCAATATCATCCATCACCAATATTGTCATTAATATGATCCATCATCCTCAGAAATATCATCCATTGTAAGGATCAACCATCATCAATATCATCCTCGTCAATGTCAACCATTATCAATATCATCACCAATATCATCCTTGTCAATGTCAACCATCAATAATATCATCCTCATCAATGTCAACCATCAATAATATCATTCTCATCAATGTCAACCATTATCAATATCATACTCATCAATGTCAACCATCATGAATATCTTCCTCATCAATCTCAACCATCATCATCCTCATCAATGTCAACCATCATCATCAACCATCTTCATCATCATTAACATCCTTAGCAATGTCAACCATCATCAATATCATCCTCATCAATGTCAACCATCAATAATATCATCCTCGTCAATGTCAACCATCAATAATATCATCCTCGTCAATGTCAACCATCAATAATATCATCCTCGTCAATGTCAACCATCAATAATATCATCCTCATCAATGTCAACCATCATGAATATCTTCCTCATCAATCTCAACCATCATCATCCTCATCAATGTCAACAATTATCATCAACCATCATCATCATCATTAACATCCTTAGCAATGTCAACCATCATCAATATCATCCTCATCAATGTCAACCATTATCATCATCAATGTCAACCATTATCAATATCATTATCAAGATCATCCTCGTCAATGTCAATCATCAACAATATAAATCTGATCAATGTCAACCATTTTCAATATCATCATCATCATCATCATCAGCAATATTCCTTGTCAATGTCAACCATCAACAATATCCTCATCACTGTCAACCATTTTCAATATCATCTTCCTCATCAATGTCACCATACAAATATCATAAATATCATCCTTGTCAACGTCAGCAATCATTAATATCATCCTCGTCAATGTCAATCATCAATAATATCATCCTCATCACTGTCAACCATTATCAATATCATCATTAATATCATTCTTGTCAATGTTAACCATCAACAATAACATCCTCATCAATGTCAACCATTATCAATATCAACCATAATTAATAACATCCTCATCAGTGTCAATCATCGTCAACCATCATCATCCTCATCGATATCAACCATCATCATCATTAGCATCCTTAGCAATGTCAACCATCATCAATAGTATCCTCATCAATGTCAACCATTATCAATATCATCATCAATAGCATCCTCATCAATGTCAACCATTATCAATATCATCATCAATATCATCCTCATCAATGTCAACCATTATCAATATCATCATCAATATCATCCAGGTCAATGTCAGTCATCAACAATATAAATCTGATCAATGTCAACCATTTTCAATATCATCATCATCAGAAATATTCCTTGTCAATGTCAACCATCAACAATATCCTCATCACTGTCAACCATTTTCAATATCATCTTCCTCATCAATGTCACCATACAAATATCATAAATATCATCCTTGTCAACGTCAACCATCATTAATATCATCCTCGTCAATGTCAATCATCAATAATATCATCCTCATCACTGTCAACCATTATCAATATCATCATTAATATCATTCTTGTCAATGTTAACCATCAACAATAACATCCTCATCAATGTCAACCATTATCAATATCAACCATAATTAATAACATCCTCATCAGTGTCAATCATCGTCAACCATCATCATCCTCATCGATATCAACCATCATCATCATTAGCATCCTTAGCAATGTCAACCATCATCAATAGTATCCTCATCAATGTCAACCATTATCAATATCATCATCAATAGCATCCTCATCAATGTCAACCATTATCAATATCATCATCAATATCATCCTCATCAATGTCAACCATTATCAATATCATCATCAATATCATCCAGGTCAATGTCAGTCATCAACAATATAAATCTTATCAATGTCAACCATTATCAATATCATCATCAATAGCATCCTCATCAATGTCAACCATTATCAATATCATCATCAATAGCATCCTCATCAATGTCAACCATTATCAATATCATCATCAATATCATCCTCATCAATGTCAACCATTATCAATATCATCATCAATATCATCCAGGTCAATGTCAGTCATCAACAATATAAATCTTATCAATGTCAACCATTATCAATATCATCATCAATATCAACCATCATAAATAACCTTGTCAATGTCAACCATCAACAATATCACCATCATCAATGTCAACCATTATCAGTATCATCTTCCTCATCAATGTCATCATATAAATATCATCCTTGTCAATGTCAACCATTATCAATATCATTCTCATCAATGTCAACCATCAATATCATCCTCATCAATGTCAACCATTATCATTATCAATATCAATATCATCCTCGTCTATGTCAACCATCAACAGTATCATCCTCATCAATGTCAACCATCAACAGTATCATCCTCATCAATGTCAACCATCAATAATATCATCATCACTCGCTGCTGTCAACTATCATCAATATCATCCTCCTTAAATACAACCATCATCAATATCATCTATCATTCCCTTCATAATTAAAAAAAAAAAATGTTGTTTCAATTTGGTTTTAGTAATTATGTGCCCTAATTTGGACACTTTATCATGTTTATTTTCTCCTGATGAAGCCACCTAAGATTAAAGCAGTATTAATCCCAAAACCAAAGTTTTAACATATTGCATCTTATCAATCATTAGATGTGGTGGTTGCATTTGTTTTCTTTTTTTATGCTCTTACCATTCACTTCAGCAAACTGTTACTTCTTCCCAGTGTTCACTTACAGAATACCTAATATTTACTACTAGCATGAGTCTCATATTCATTGTCAGCCTGTCAACTGCCCTTTACATTAGCACAGAAGACATAAAAAAAAATAAATTTTAGACCTGATGGCTTCAAGATTTTGCGAGTATTCTTCTTAAATAAAGTATCGCTCTCGTCTGCAGAGCCCGCACTCCGATTCCCAATGCGAGACTCCTAAATTAAAATGCAAGGATATTTTATCACAAGAATATTCAGTGAAGTCCAAAAGTTAAGAACAGAACTGCCCACAAATTTTCCTTCTACCTTTGAAGAATGTGCAAATCCCATCAAATTCATACAGCTAAGGAGGGAAATGAAATTGTTCTGGTCAAGTTTTTGGCAGGTGTACTTTAAGAGTCTCACTTATTTAGCTACACTCTTAAGAAACAAAAATAACAAAACCAATAGGCAGAACAAGGCTCCTATACAATGGACATTTAGGTGGATCTTGGCTGCCAAGACATTTCGATGGACCTTGGTTGCCGGGACATTTAGATGGACCTTGGCTGCCGGGACATTTAGATGGATCTTGGCTGCCGAGACATTTAGATGGACCTTGGCTGCCGAGACATTTAAATGAACCTTGGCTGCCCAGGACATTTAAATGAACCTTGGTTGCAGAGACATTTAGATGGACCTTGGCTGCCGGGATATTTAGATGGACTTTTTCTGCCGGGACATTTAGATGGACCTTGTCTGTTGGGACATTTAGATTAACTTTGGTTGCCAGGACATTTCAATGGACCTTGGTTGCCAGGGCATTTAGATGGACCTTGGTTGCCAGGATATTATTGGAAGAGTCCCAGATACATATGATAGCTGTCAAAATGTATGGCAGTATTGTAGATACGGAGAATTGGAATTTAATCTTCTACACAGTAAAGCTTTTCCATGATCACCATAGAGATGAGTGAATCTAGAACTGAAGTGCCACTCCATGATATTCAAGTTTAGATACAAGTTTATTCCAATGACAGATTACTTACAAAGCCAGCACATTTCAGGTGCTGTATCTCTGCCCTCTTCATCAGGGCTCATAAATGACACAACAAAACTATACAGGCACAGTAGAACAAAAAACAAATGTTATGACTTACCTGATGCCTGCATATCCCTAAGGGAGATTTCCCACCACTTCCTGTTCTGTCAAATAGACAGGAAGTAAGGAGAAGTGTCCCAAATGGGCCAAACACAGCAATAAGAGTTCAGAAGGTCTAACTCTACAATATACCGTATACTTTTGTTGTAAATACTGCAATAACATATCTTGTCTAGAAACCTACTCCTTCAGAATCAGATTGATGAAATTCTCTGGAACGGGTAGGAACATTCAGCATATCCACTTTGGCACCGCTGAGGCCAATACTTTTCTTTCCATCTTTTTCCATGGAATTCTTTCTAAGAAACAAAAAGGAACACATTTTGCTTTTCACTCAATCAGTGGAACTTTTTACAGTGCCAAACATAACGCATACTTATATACAATTAATATACAAGCGTACCTCGGTTTACGAATTTAATTCGTTCTGCAGGACTTTTCGTAATGCAAAAAATTTGTACACCGAAACGCGGCTTCCCATAGGAATGCACTGAAAACCAATTAATCCATTCTGGAGGTTAGAAAAAAATCAAAAAAAGTCTTATCTGTTCAAAACTCTTTATAAAGTGCACTTCAAAGGCATAAATACTGTACAGGGACATGATAAAAAATTAATTCGTCAATGCATTGAAAACCAATTAATCCGTTCCAGAGGTCAGGAAAAGTAAAAAAAAGTCTTCTGTTCAAAATGCTTTATAAAGTGCACTTTAAAGGCATAAATACTGTACAGGGACATGATTAAAAAAAAATGGTAAATGCATTGAAAACCAATTATTCCATTCCGGAGGTCAGAACAAAATCAAAAAAAGCCTTATCTGTTCAAAACTCTTTATAAAGTGCACTGTAAAAGCATAGTACTGTACAGGGACATGATTAAAAAAGAAATCGTAAATGCATTGAAAACCAATTAATCTGTTCATATTGTGAAAACAATTAATAAACTGAGGCATTATTTTCAATGGATTTTCATATGTAAACCAAAAATTACATTAACCAAGGCGTTCATAAACCGAGGTATGCCTGTATTTATTATTGCAGCGTAAAAACAAAAAAAGACATTGAAAAGTCACATTGTAGGACATAAACATATTCTAAGGAATAAGTAAAGGAAAAAGGACATTAACTGATTGATTTAAAGAAATTCTAATAAAGGAGGAGGTGCTTAAAGTGGACCTGTGGCCAGATCATGTACACTATAGTATTTACATATGAACAAGCAGTACAAGCACTTTAACCTCTTGCCGCCTGCAAAACCTACGTGCAGTGGCAGAGGGTGGCTTTACCACCCACATGCTGCACATATGATCAAAAGAACAGTCAAGGGTTCTGTGTTGACAGCAAGCTCCCAGTACAGTGACTGAGTTGTCACAGCTCCTGTTCCTTAGTAAGGATTGGAAGTTGGGACAGGCTCCCAATTATATGACTACATGATCCCTTCTCCTGCTGCTGTCCGACAACACGGGACGATGGAGACGGCAGTTCTGAGTGAGAACTTAGAGGAGAGGGAATATGATGGAGAGAGCACACATCGCCTGCACATTGCTCACCTCCTTTCTGCAAGCTGGCAGCTCTGGACATGTGCAGAACAAAGAAAAAAACTGTTTTATTTTGAATCGATAAGTTAACCTCTTTATGCCGAGTGTATGCAAATATGCATGGTTATATATTTAGTCTGGCTGAAAAAAAGACAAAAGTCCATCCAGTTCAACCATTAAAAAAAAATTATAATCCTATACCCACAGTTGATCCAGAGGAAGGCAAAAAAAAAAAACAGCAAAGCATGATCCTGCAGGGAAAAAAAATTCCTTCCTGATCCCCTGAGAGGCAATCAGATATTCCCTGGATCAACTTTATCCACAAATGTTAGTATCCAGTTATATTCTGTGTATCCAAGAAAGAATCCAGGACTTTTTTAAAACAATCCTCTGAGCTGGCCAGAACCAACTCTTGAGGGAGTCTATTCCACATTCTCACAGCTCTTACTGTGAAGAAACCTTTCCGTATTTGGAGATTACATTTATTTTTCTCCAGACGTAAAGTGTGCCCCCTTGTCCTCCTCTGTGATGCCCTCAGGGTGAATAACTTTACACTGAGTTCACTATATGAACCACTGATGAATTTATACATGGAGATCATATCCCCCCTTATGTATTATACATGGAGATCATATCCCCCCCTTATGTATTATACATGGAGATCATATCCCCCCTTATGTATTATACATGGAGATCATATCCCCCCTTATGTATTAAACATGGAGATCATATCCCCCCTTATGTATTATACATGGAGATCATATTCCCCCCCCTTATGTATTATACATGGAGATTATATCCCCCCTTATGTATTATACATGGAGATCATATCCCCCCTTATGTATTATACATGGAGATTATATCCCCCCTTATGTATTATACATGGAGATCATATCCCCCCTTATGTATTATACATGGTGATCATATCTCCCCCTTATGCATTATACATGGTGATCATATCTCAACCCCTTATGTATTATACATGGAGAACATATCCCCCCCTTATGTATTATACATGGTGATCATATCCCCCCTTATGTATTATACATGGAGATCATATCCCCCTTATGTATTATACATGGAGATCATATCCCCCCTTATATATTATACATGGAGATCATATCCCCCCTTATATATTATACATGGAGATCATATCCCCCCTTATGTATTATACATGGAGATCATATCCCCCCTTAAGTATTGAATATGGAGATCATTTCGCCCCTTATGTATTAATACATGGACATCATATCTTCCTTATGTATTATACATGGAGATCATATACCCCCTTTTGTATTATACATGGAGATCATATTTCCCCCTTATGTATTATACATGGAGATCATATCCCCCCTTATGTGTTATACATGGTGATCATATCACCCCTTATGTATTATACATGCAGATCATTTCCCCCCTTATATATTATACATGGAGATCATATCCCCATTATGTATTATACATGGAGATCATATCCCCATTATGTATTATACATGGAGATCATATCCCCCCTTATATATTATAGATGGAGATCATATCCCCCCTTAAGTATTATACATGGAGATCATATCCTCCCTAATGTATTAATACATGGAGATCATATCCACCTTTTGTATTATACATGGTGATCATACCCCCCTTATGCATTATACATGGATATCATATTCCCCCTTATGTATTATAATTGGAGATCATATCCCCCTTATGTATTATACATGATGATCATATCCCCCTTATGTATTATACATAGAGATCATATTCCCCCTTATGTATTATAAATGGAGATCATATCCCCCCTTATGTATTATACATGGAGATCATATCCCCCCCCCTTATGTATTATACATGGATATCATATCTCCCCTTATCAATTATTCATTGTGATCATATCCCCCCTTATGTATTACACATGGAGATCATATCTCCCCTTATGTATTATACATGGTGATCATATCCCCCTTATGTATTATAAATGGAGATCATATCCCCCTTATGTATTATACATGGTGATCATATCCCCCCTTATGTATTATACATGGATATCATATCCTCCCCTTATGTATTATACATGGAGATCATATCCCCCTTATGTATTATAAATGGAGATCATATCCCCCTTATGTATTATACATGGTGATCATATCCCCCTTATGTATTATACATGGTGATCATATCCCCCTTATGTATTATACATGGGGATCATATCCCCCCTTATGTATTATACATGGATATCATATCCTCCCCTTATGTATTATACATGGAGATCATATCCCCCCTTATGTATTATATATGGTGATCATATTCCCCCCTATCTATTATAAATTGAGATCATATCCCCCCTCACGTAACTTACATGGAGATCATATCCCCCTTATGTATTATACATAGAGATCATATCCCCCCTTATGTATTATACATGGAGATTATATCCCCCCCTTATGTATTATAGTATTATACATGGGTATAACATCCCCCTTATGTGTTATACAAGGAGATCATATCCCCCCTTATGTATTATACATGGTGATCATATCCCCCCTTATGTATTATACATGGAGATCATATCCCCCTTATGTATTATACATGGAGATCATATCCCCCCTTATGTATTATACATGGTGATCATATCCCCCCTTATGTATTATACATGGAGATCATATCCCCCTTTATGTATTATACATGCTGATCATATTCAGCCTTATGTATTATAAATGGAGATCATATCCCCCCTTATGTATTGTACATGGAGATGATCATATCCCCCCTTATATATTATACATGTAGATCATATCCCCCTTGTGTATTAATACAAGGAAATCATATCTCCCTTATGTATTATACATGGAGATCATATCACCCGTTATGTATTATACATGCAGATCATATCCCCCCTTATGTATTATAAATTGAGATCATATCCCCCTTATGTATTATACATGGAGATCATATCCCCCTTATGTATTATACATGGAGATCATATCCCCCTTATGTATTATAAATGGAGATCATATCCCCCCTTATGTATAATACATGCTGATCATATCCCCCCTTATGTACTATACATGGAGATCATATCCCCCCCCTTATGTATTATACATGGAGATCATATCTCCCCTTATCAATTATTCATTGTGATCATATCCCCCCTTATGTATTACACATGGAGATCATATCTCCCCTTATGTATTATACATGGTGATCATATCCCCCTTATGTATTATACATGGAGATCATATCTCCCCCTTATGTATTATACATGGAGATCATATCCCCCTTATGTATTATACATGGAGATCATATCCCCCTTATGTATTATAAATGGAGATCATATCCCCCTTATGTATTATACATGGTGATCATATCCCCCCTTATGTATTATACATGGATATCATATCCTCCCCTTATGTATTATACATGGAGATCATATCCCCCTTATGTATTATACATGGTGATCATATCCCCCCTTATGTATTATACATGGATATCATATCCTCCCCTTATGTATTATACATGGAGATCATATCCCCCTTATGTATTATATATGGTGATCATATTCCCCCCTATCTATTATAAATTGAGATCATATCCCCCCTCACGTAACTTACATGGAGATCATATCCCCCTTATGTATTATACATAGAGATCATATCCCCCCTTATGTATTATACATGGTTATAACATCCCCCTTATGTGTTATACAAGGAGATCATATCCCCCCTTATGTATTATACATGGTGATCATATCCCCCTTATGTATTATACATGGAGATCATATCCCCCCTTATGTATTATACATGGTGATCATATCCCCCCTTATGTATTATACATGGAGATCATATCCCCCCTTTATGTATTATACATGCTGATCATATTCAGCCTTATGTATTATAAATGGAGATCATATCCCCCCTCACGTATTATACATGGAGATTATATCCCCCCTTATGTATTGTACATGGAGATAATCATATCCCCCCTTATATATTATACATGTAGATCATATCCCCCTTATGTATTAATACAAGGAAATCATATCTCCCTTTTGTATTATACATGGAGATCATATCACCCGTTATGTATTATACATGCAGATCATATCCCCCCTTATGTATTATAAATTGAGATCATATCCCCCTTAGGTATTATACATGGAGATCATATCCCCCTTATGTATTATAAATGGAGATCATATCCCCCTTATGTATAATACATGCTGATCATATTCCCCCCTAATGTATTATAAATGGAGATCATATCCCCCCTATGAATTATACATGGTGATCATATCTCCCCTTATGTATTATACATGGAGATCATATCCCCCCTTATTTATTATACATAGTGATCATATCCCCCCTTATGTATTATACATGGAGATCATATCCCCCCTCACGTATTATACATGGAGCTCATATCCCCCCTTATGTATTATACATGGAGATTATATCCACCCCTTATGTATTATACATGAAGATCATATCCCCCCTTATGTATTATACATGGAGATCATATCCCCCCCCTTATGTATTATACATGGTGATCATATCCCCCCTTATGTATTATACATGGAGATCATATCCCCCTTATGTATTATACATGGAGATCATATCCCCCCTTATGTATTATACATGGAGATCATATCCCCCCCTTATGTATTATACATGGAGATCATATCCCCCTTATGTATTATACATGGAGATCATATCCCCCCTTATGTATTATACATGGAGATCATATCCCCCTTATGTATTATACATGGAGATCATATCCCCCCTTATGTATTATACATGGAGATCATATCCCCCCTTATGTATTATACATGGAGATCATATCCCCCCTTATGTATTATACATGGAGATCATATCCCCCTTATGTATTATACATGGAGATCATATCCCCCTTATGTATTATACATGGAGATCATATCCCCCCCTTATGTATTATACATGGAGATCATATCCCCCCTTATGTATTATACATGGAGATCATATCCCCCCTTATGTATTATACATGGAGATCATATCCTCCCTGCGTGGATCGTCGGCTTGCTTTTAAACTTACCTTTTTGTGGAGCTCTTGCAGAGATCAGTTAGCCCCGTATAGGTTGCAAACCGACTATCCCCGCAGGATGGATTGGATGTGTGGATTGGGGACTGCGATCTATTATGCTCAATCCGCAGATCCTATCCATTCTGAAAAACTGAAACTTTGATGGGCTGATTCTGAAATTCGCTTTGCCTGAAAAGATGAACTTACACGACCTGAGCTTAAAGTAGAACTAAAGCCATCTGTGTCCCATCGGGGAGATTTCCCTTCACTTCTTGTCCCATAGCCAAACAGGAAGTGAGAGGAAATCCCTGCAAATTAAGAGAATTCCTTGGGGGCCCCCAGGTCACTAGAACTAGTGTCCCCATATGTGAACCTAGGGTACCTCACAGGTGTCAAACTGGCGGCCCTCCAGCTGTTTCCAAACTACCAGTCCTATGAGGCATTGCAAGATTGACAGCTGCAAGCATGGCTCCCAAAGTCAGAGGCATGATGGGACTTGTAGTTTCGCAACATCTGGAGGGCCGCCAGCTTGACACCCCTAGACTAACTCATATCTTAGATTTGGCCGTACATGTGCAAAGTTGGCCAATACATAGCACAGTGGCTAAATGGTTAGCGCTACTGCCTGGCATTACTAGGGTCTTTGGTTCATATCCCAACCATGGCACCACCTGCCTGGAGTTTGCATGTTCTCCCTGTCCCTGTGTGGGTTTCCTCTGGGTACTCCGGTTTCCTCTCACACTCCAAAAGACATGCTGGAAGGTTAATTGGATCTTGTCCAAATTGTCCCTAGTATGTGTGTGTGAGTCAGGGACCTTAGATTGTACGCCCCTTGAGGGTTAGGGACTGATGTGAATGTACAATATACTTACAGTCATGGCCGAAATTGTTGGCACCCTTGATATTTCTCCAGGAAATCATGTATTTCTCACGAAACGTATTGCATTAACACATGTTTTGCTATACACATGTTTATTCCCTTTGTGTGTATTGGGACAAAACAAAAAAAGGGAGGAAAGAAAGCAAATTCGACATAATGTCACACAAACCTCCAAAAATGGGCTGGACAAAAGTATTGGCACCCTTTCACAACTGCGGATAAATAAGAATGTTACAAGCATGTGATGCTCCTGTAAACTCACCTGGGGCAAGTAACAGGTGTGGGCAATATAGAAATCACACCTGAAAGCAGATAAAAAGGAGAGACGTTCACTTAACCTTTGCATTGTGTGTCTGTCTGTGCCACACTAAGCATGGACAACAGAAAGAGGAGACGAGAACTGTCTGAGGACCTGAGAACCAAAATTGTGGCAAAATATCAACAATCTCAAGGTTACAAGTCCATCTCCAGAGAACTAGATTTGCCTTTGTCCACAGTGCGCAACATTATCAAGAAGTTTGCAACCCATGGCACTGTAGCTAATCTCCCTGGTCGTGGACGGATGAGGAAAATTGATGAAAGATTGCAACGCAGAATAGTCCGGATGGTGGATAAGCAGCCCCAAACATGTTCCAAAGACATTCAAGCTGTCCTGCAGGCTCAGGGAGCATCAGTGTCAGCGCGAACTATCCGTCGACATTTAAATGAAATGAAACGCTATGGCAGGAGACCCAGGAGGACCCCACTGCTGACACAGAGACATAAAAAAGCAAGACTACAGTTTGCCAAAATGTACTTGAGTAAGCCAAAAGCCTTCTGGGAAAACGTCTTGTGGACAGATGAGACCAAGATAGAGCTTTTCGGTAAAGCACATCATTCTACTGTTTACCGAAAACGGAATGAGGCCTACAAAGAACAAAACACAGTACCTACGGTAAAATATGGTGGAGGTTCAATGATGTTTTGGGGTTGTTTTGCTGCCTCTGGCACTGGGTGCCTTGACTGTGTGCAAGGCATCATGAAATCTGAGGATTACCAAAGGATTTTGGGTCGCACTGTAGGGCCCAGTGTCAGAAAGCTGGGTTTGCGTCCAAGATCCTGGGTCTTCCAGCAGGACAATGACCCCAAACATACGTCAAAAAGCACTCAGAAATGGATGGCAAAGAAGCGCTGGAGAGTTCTGAAGTGGCCAGCAATGAGCCCAGATCTAAATCCCATTGAACACCTGTGGAGAGATCTTAAAATTGCTGTTGGGAAAAGGTGTCCTTCCAATAAGAGAGACCTGGAGCTGTTTGCAAAGGAAGAGTGGTCCAAAATTCCGGGTGAGAGGTGTCAGAAGCTTATTGATGGTTATAGGAAGCGACTGATTTCAGTTATGTTTTCCAAAGGGTGTGCAACCAAATATTAAGTTAAGGGTGCCAATACTTTTGTCCAGCCCATTTTTGGGGTTTTGTGTGACATTATGTCATATTTGCTTTTCTGCCTCTGTTTTATATTTGTTCCAATACATACAAAGGGAATAAACATGTGTATAGCAAAACATGTGTTAATGCAATACCTTTTTTGTGTGAAATACTTGATTTTCAGGAAAAATATCAAGGGTGCCAACAATTTCGGCCATGACTGTATATAAATGTGTGTGTGTAAAGAGCTGTGTAAGTTGACAGCGCTATATAAGCACCTGTAATAATAATAAAATATGTTTTTCCCACAAATTTAAAGAAAAAAAAACAGGCAAATTTTATATTGTTTTATTTTTTTAAAAAAAAATTTCAGAAAAAAACACTATGCTTTACCTTTTACATTTTTATGTGATCAAAATCAGCAGAAAACTGTATTTATTTTCATAATGTTTACCATTTTTTCTCATTTCTAAAAAAAATGAATAAAGTATATAATTTAAAGTCATGGAGAAGGCAAAAAGCTTTGTATATAAATTATAATACTGTATTATGTTTTCCTCATAACTTAAAAAAAAGAGGGCAATGTTGTTTTATTCCAGACAAATTAATACAATTATTTATAAAAACACCGTGCTTTCTATTTTTACATTTTTTATGTGGTCAAAACCAACAGAAATTAGTTTTATTTTTATAATTTTCACAATTTTGTTTTCATTTTGAAAAAAATGGATTTCATTTTTATGTAAATAAAATGTAATATTTTTGAAAAATAAACCCACAGTGCCTTGTCTTTTACATTTTTAAGTGGTCAAAACCAGCAGAAATTTTTTTTTTAATCATTTCTAAAATAAAATAAAAAAGGAAAATTTCGCATTGTTTTATTCTAAAAAAAACTTATAAATATGCCCTGTCTTTTACATTTTTGTATGGTCAGAATCAGCAGAATTTAAAATATTTCATTGTTTTTTATTTTATTTTGAAAAAAAATAAAGTATATCAATAAAGTAAAAATAAAGTAGATTTCAACAGAAAGTAATATCAGCCCTTCCCCCACACACAGACATGGGGCCCCAAATTGTAAAACAACCTTTTTTTTTACATTAGGGTTTGCTATCTAAATACAAATATCAGGGAGGAGACTTCATTGTTTTCTGTAAATCCACCCAGATAATGCAGAGGTGGTCTGTCCTATATAAAGACCCTCATCACCTTCTGCTCTCATACCCATTACCTGCCATCTGCCATCAGGATGAAGGGCCTTGTGATCATCATTTTGTGCTGCATCAATCAAATTCTATGTCGGCCAGGTAAATCCACTTCTCTTCCATCTCTTCTGTATTATTGTTCACAGTGTAGCAAATGAAATGGTGAATTTGGATTCATATGTATTCCCTATTTTATCTCTCACTTTGATTGTTTTTTTTATTATTTTTTCTATATAGATACTTATTGCAATGTAATATTTATACAATTACTTCTCTCTCACATATAATTGTGGGGGTTTTAATTACATTGAAGTTACTATAATCCTGTTTAGTTCGCATTTCTTTTTCTTTTTTTTTATTCTTTTTTTTTTTTAATCCGATTTGGATTCATATGTATTCCCTATTTTATCTTTCACTTTCATAGGTTTTTTTTTTTACTTCTCTATATAGTATATACCGTATTTTCCGGCGTATAAGACGACTTTTCAACCCCTGAAAATCTTCTGAAAAGTCGGGGGTCGTCTTATACGCCGGTGCGAGCCGGGGTGTCAGGGCGGCACTTTTTCGAGGGGCGGCGCGGTGCCGCCCCCCCTCCTCCTCCAGCGGACCCTAAGTACAGGGGTGGGCAGAGGGGCTGCTGTACCTTACCTGGCTCCGGTCCCACGACGATCCGGTCCAGGAAGCGCGGCTGCTCCTTCTTTCAGTTCGGCCGCTCGATGGTCACGCGGCTGCTCGGCTCCGCCTCCTCACCGGTGATTGGGCGCCAGCACTGGAAAGGCACACAGGCAACCAATCACGGGCGAGGAGGCGGAGCCGAGCGGCCCCGCGAAAATCAAGCGACCGCACTGGAAGAAGGAGCAGCCGCTCCTCTCCCCCACTGACACTAACGATGGGGCACTATTCCTCCTCCACACTGACACCAACGATGAGGCACTGTTCCTCCCCCACTGACACCAACGATGAGGCACTGTTCCTCCTCCCCACTGACACCAACGATGAGGCACTGTTCTCCCCACTGATACCAATGATGGGGCACTATTCCTCCTCCACACTGACACCAACGATGAGGCACTGTTCCTCTCCCACTGACACCAACGATGAGGCACTGTTCCTCCCCCACTGACACCAATGATGAGGCACTGTTCCTCCCCCACTGACACCAACGATGAGGCACTGTTCTCCCCACTGATACCAATGATGGGGCACTATTCCTCCTCCCCACTGATACCAATGATGGGGCACTATTCCTCCTCCCCACTGACACCAATGATGGGGCACTATTCTCCCCACTGATACCAATGATGGGGCACTATTCCTCCCCCAATGACACCAATGATGGGGCACTATTCTCCCCACTGACACCAATGATGGGGCGCTATTCCTCCCACTGACACCAATGATGGGGTGCTATTCCTCCCACTGATACCAATGATGGGCCACTATTCCTCCCACTGACACCAATGATGGAGCACTATTCCTCCCACTGACACCAATGATGGGACACTATTCCTCCCACTGACACCAATGATGGGGCACGATTCTTCACACTGACACCAATGATGGGACACTATTCCTCCCACTGACTCCAATGATGGGGCACGATTCTTCACACTGACACCAATGATGGGGCACTATTCCTCCCACTGACTAATGATGGGGCACTATTCCTCCCACTGACACCAACGATGGGGCACTATTCCTCCCACTGATACCAATGATGGGGCACTATTCCTCCCACTGACACCAATGATGGGGCACTATTCCTCCCACTGACTAATGATGGGGCACTATTCCTCACACACTGACACTAATGATGGGGCACCATCATTGGTGTCAGTGGGAGGAATAGTGCCCCATCATTGGTGTCAGTGGATGAAATAGTGCCCCATCATTGGTGTCAGTGGGAGGAGTAGTGCCTCATCATTGGTGTCAGTGGGAGGAATTGCACCCCATCATTGAAATACCATACCATATGAAATCAAATCTGATGTTTTTTCATTTTTATTTGGTGTGCGTTGGAAGAGGGGTAGTCCTATACGGCGAGTATAGCTCAAACCCTATATTTTAACAGGAAAATTAGGGGGTCGTCTTATACGCCGGAAAATACGGTACTTATTGCAATGTAATATTAATACATAAACAAAAGAAATGCAGCGCTCTTGAGAAAAATGATAATAATAGACACAGTCCAATAAAAAAACAGTGCTCCTTGTTTCCCAGTGTAAATGGTAGAATTTTGCACTAACCAGAACGCGCATAGGTAATGCGCATATGTGTATATATCCTGAAGATCCTTTCTCCACTTGAGTCTGGTCAGATATACGGCTTGGAAGAATGGAGATCCTACGCCCTCATGTGGTGGAAAGTGATCCAGCAGGTCAGAGCAATAACGATCTAGGTGAGCCTCCAAAGGAACTGGCACAGGAATCCCCAGGGCTACAAGGATGGAAGAAGCTCCTCACAGGAGACACAGGGGAGCACTCATAGTGTAGTAATTAAAACTTTATTTGAAACCAGCACAGGTGCAGAATACAGTAGAATAGCTATGTTCCACCTCTGAAGAAGTGCGTGCGCACGAAGCGCGTCAGGTGGGACCCAGGACGCCGTTGACACCAAGCCGCCGGTGCCACGAGGAGGCCCGGTGGCCATTTTGACATCTAATAGGGTCAGTGTGTTTGCCCATACTTGGCTATTCTACTGTATTCTGCACCTGTGCTGTTTTCAAATAAAGTTTTAATTACTACACTATGAGTGCTCCCCTGTGTCTCCTGTGAGGAGCTTCTTCCATCCTTGTAGCCCTGGGGATTCCTGTGCCAGTTCCTTTGGAGGCTCACCTAGATCGTTATTGCTCTGACCTGCTGGATCACTTTCCACCACATGAGGGCGTAGGATCTCCATTCTTCCAAGCCGTATATCTGACCAGACTCAAGTGGAGAAAGGATCTTCAGGATATATACACATATGCGCATTACCTATGCGCGTTCTGGTTAGTGCAAAATTCTACCATTTACACTGGGAAACAAGGAGCACTGTTTTTTTATTGGACTGTGTCTATTATTATCATTTTTCTCAAGAGCGCTGCATTTCTTTTGTTTATGTATTTTGGGACTTTTATGTGTTTTCCTATATGTTCAGCTGCTTGCATTGTTTATGAGCGCTTACTATATACCATTATTCCCGTAATATTAATACAATTCTCTCTCACATATTATTGTGCGGATTTTAATTTCATTGAAGTTACTATAATCCTGTGTAGTTCACGTTTTTTTTTTTTTTAAAAAAAAGCAGATGTTTTAAAAGGGCATACACACTTTTGCTGTTTTTTTTAAGTATAATTAATGGCAAAACTCTTTTTTTCTTTAGTTTTGGATAAAGTGGAGAGGGATTAGAAGCCCCGTCAGGTTTTTATCCCTAGAAAAAAAAATATAATATATAAATATATTATTATTGTACAGGATTTATATAGCGCCAACAGTTTGCGCAGCGCTTTACAATATAAGGGAGACAGTACAATTACAATACATTTCAGTACAGAAGGAATCGGAGGGCTCATGGAGCTTACAATCTAAAGGAAGGGGGAGGGGATACAAAAGGTGATAGCTGCGGGGGATGATTTGGTGGAGGTGATTCAAGTACAGTTCTTAGGTGGAGGTGGGGTAGCCTTCCCTGAAGAAGTGAGTTTTCAAAGATTGCCTAAAGGCAGACAGGGTGGGGGCTGACCGGATGTGCTGTGGTAGGGATATATAATTATATATAAAATTATACAAATGAGTTTCATTTGATATAAGGCTACATATATGTTTATGGTATATTTGAGCACTGCCAATTTTTTATTTATTTTTTTTTTTGTTTGTTTAATTCTAGCTGGTTTTTTTTTATTGACTTTACTTCTATGTTACAGAATGCAGATTTGTCTATTTTGTATCTCCTGGGGCTATGTTACTCCACCTTTGAGACTTCTTAAACTGTTTCCATTTTAAAGGGATAGCTCCCCCTTCATTGGCCATTTTCAAAAAAATCCCCCATGTATTGTATCCCAGCCTCCCTGGCACATTGTTTATGGTATATTTGAGCACTGCCAATTTTTTGTTAATTTTTTTTGCATTTAATTCAAGAGGTTTTTTTTTTTTAAATGCCTTTAGTTCTACTTTAATTGTAGACATTATAAAAGGCAGATTTGTCTATTTTGTGTCACCTGGGGCTATGTTACTCCACCCTTAAGACTTCTTAAACTGTTTCCAATTTAAAGGGATAGTTCCCCCTTTATTGGTCATTTTAAAAAAAAATCCCAGATTTAAATGCTTTTAGTTCTACTTTAATTTTTTATGGTATGTTTTTTTTTTCATTTAATTTGCACTTTCTTTTAAAAAAATGCCTTTACTTCTACTTTAATTAATTGTTTATGGTATATTTGAGCACCGCCAATCTTTGGTTTTATTTTTCATTTTTTTTATTTAATCCAAGCTGTTTTTTTTAAAAATGTCTTTAGTTCTACCTTTACTTGTAGAAGTTGTGGTATATATTTTTTTTTTTGTCATTTAATTCAAGCTGTTTTTTTAAAAAATCCCTTTAGTTCTTCTGCATTCTATAACTTCTACAATTAAAGATTTGTCTATTTTGTGTCACCTGTGGCTGTTACTTCACTCTTAAGACTTCTTAAGCTATTTACAATTTAAAGGGATAGTTATCCCCTTCATTGGCCATTTTCAAACAAAAATCCCCCATGTATTGTATCCCAGCCTCCCTGGCACATTACATATCACTCTTCAAATAATTGTTCCTGTCCCCCTTCATACACATGGGCACTGTGGAGCCTGTCTGGAAAGCCTCCTTGGCAGATGATCCCCCATTCATTCATTCATGTGACTGCAGTAAAGTGAGCTCTGATTGGTTTATTTTGGGGGAGATTTACTAAAACTGGAGCACTTCAAATCTGGTGCAGCTGTGCATGACAGCCAATCAGCTTCTAACATCAGATTTTCCAATTAAGCTTTGGTAATAAAACCTGGAAGCTGATTGGTCCCTATGCAGAGCCTCCCAAGACTTTCCACTCTCCACTTTTAGTAAATCGCCCCCTATGGGTGTACTGCACTCGGCACACGTCTCCATGCACTCTTCATTGGATAAGTCTGCGTGTTTCTTCTAGCAACCATATTTCATTTCAGTGGAAGTTGTAAAAAAAAATAAATGTTAATTTGCTCAACTGTGTAACTCAACCGGCAATATGAATGTGATATCCAGAGTCTTCCGTTATCTTAATATTCTGTTCTTCTCTTTCAGCATATCTCGAGGAAAGTTGGAAAATCGGTAAGTTACTCAAAGGCATGCATGTCCACAACTGTTGCTAGCAGAGGAACCCCACCCTAGGTATCCTGTATAAAAAGTAAAATCCCTATAAATTGTTTCTGTATGAAAATATAAAAAAAGTACTTGGTAGTCCATGGAATCCAGCCTTGTCATCTTGTAGGTGAAGATCTCTCTCTCTCCCCTCTCTCTCCCCTCTCTCTCCCCTCTCTCTCCCTCTCTCTCTCCCCCTTCCCTCCCCCCTCTCTCTCCTCCTCTCTCTTTCTCTTCCCTTTCTCTCTCTCTCTTCCCTTTCTCTCTTTCTCTTCCCTTTCTCTCTTTCTTTCTTCCTCTCTCTCATGAACGGCCGATCTTTTGAGTCAAACTAACATTTGACTCAAACATACACCCATCATTAAATGTAAGATGACCATGGAAAGTAACCTTTTGACTGGTTGGGTTGACAAGGACATCCAATAGATGGAACTAAAACAATTAAGATTTCCCTTCTCCTTTCCTGCACTCCTCGCCTCAAGTTGTCCAGTTGGTCCTGTAGGCCGTTATGCTTACTTTTCTATTGATTAAAAGCTGCGTAGTGCTGTAGCATTTTACAGATCGATTTTCCTCCCAAATTAATATTTTTTTCTCTACTATAAGATGCCAATAAGGATGAAACACCACTGAATTTTAATGAACAAGGAGAGGCTTCCGGAGACTACAGACAACTGAATTTTAAGGAACAAGGAGAGGCTTCCGGAGACGACGGACAACTGATTTATAAAGAACAAGGAGAGGCTTCTGTATATGATGGTATATGATTAAGGAACAATCTCCTGCGCCACTATTTTGAAAATAAATGATAGAAGCAGCCTGTATTAAAGGTGCCACAGCCACAGCACCAAAAGCATCAACTAAAATATATATAACAATTAATACGGCGCTATAATGACAAGATAATAGAGTAAATGAATATATCTAGCATCTATAGGGGGTGAGATATATAAATGACATCTATAAATGACATCTAACTGAGGTGAGATAGATGGCTAAGAATGACATGCATTAAAGTGACAAATGGTGCATAGTGTCCTTGGTAAATCACACAAACTTCATGCAGGTGTGAACTGCAATGTGCCAATCCTCTAAGGCTGGGGTGCCCCCTCACCTTCCTGCTCAGGCCCCCAGGGACCAAAGAGCATTGAGTGGTGAATAAAATATTCCTCCAGGTGACAGGTAGATCTCTCTGGCGGCGAAAGTATATCTCTCTCCACTTGACTAGCCTCAGTAGCAGATAGGTAAGCCTCAGCAGCAGATAGTACGCCTCAGCAGCAGATGATACCTGTGGTGTCTCTCCAGTATGACTCTCCCATACGGTCACCAGTGAGGCAAGAGAGACTGGTATAGTGTAAAACCTTTTATTAAGTAAAAACAATACTAGAAAACTACTTACAAAGGTCTTAGGACAAGCAGGCCTTTACACCACTCCAAGGGTGTACTGTATTGGAAAACGGAGCACCAAGATGGCGCCCACGCCGGATATGACGTCAGGCCGTCGGTCGTCAAAAGCTCCTCCCACTGGCGTATCTACGCGTTACGTCACTCAAGCACGTGACTTCATCAGGATATACGCCTACTACTGGTGGAGCCTAATTTATTGGGTGGATTAGTCAATCGGCACTCCTACTAGGCGGTGCCAGCCGCCATTAGCTTGGAGTCCTATATCGAGGACAAACTTCTATGCGTATATGCGGCAATCCTTGCATTCAATGCCGGGATAAATGTCCATAAGGTAATAAAAACAATAACAGCGCCAGAACGATAAATGTGAATGCAAGTAGAATAATGATAGATAATAATATAAAATAATATATAAAAAATATATAAAAAATGATGATAAATAAACGCCAATTGTATATGATGGACAACTGATTTATAAGGAACAAGAAGAAGCTTCTGGAGATGAAGGACCACTGATTTTTAAGGACCAAGGAGAGGCTTCTGGAGACGACGGACAACTGATTTATAAGGAACAAGGAGAGGCTTCTTGAGATGACGGACAACTGATTTATAAGGACCAAGGAGAGGCTTCTGGAGACGACGGACAACTGATTTATAAGGAACAAGGAGAGGCTTCTGGAGATGAAGGACAACTGATTTATAAGGACCAAGGAGAGGCTTCTGGAGACGACGGACAACTGATTTATAAGGAACAAGGAGAGGCTTCTGGAGATGATCACCACTGAAACTATAGCCTGCAATGCTGTTCAGTGTATTCTGACCATGTAAATCTCCCCTCGGTCAGACAGACCTAGGAAATTAGAATAAAAGACCCTTGAAAATCCCACACCCTGTATAGGGTGCCATGTATTTCAGTGCTAATTCCCATTTTCTGTGCAACAAAAAAAATGTAAGTTTGTAATTTTTATCAGCGTTGTTTATTTTTACTCATGCACATATTAAATTCTTAAATTTTTCTAAATAAATGTTTTTTCTACCAACTGGTGTTTTTTTTATTTATAAGATGAGTCTATAAGGTTATTTGCAAAAAAAGTTTGAGTTTATTAAATCTCTGAGAACAGCATTGCCTCCCTAAAACAGAAAGCACTCAAATATTCTCAAATCCAAAAACAAGAGGGTTATTCTTCATTTACCGGGTAAATTATATGGGAACTGCTGAATACACAGTTGAAATACAATTGTGTGAACTAATTCACCTTACAAAACAAATTTGGAGCTGAAAGTGAAATCTGTAAAAGTGTAATTTATCATACCTAAAAAAAATTGACCTCGCAGATTTTATTAGCTGCCCCATGACTGATCCCTCTACATTGGAGGCAGGGTTGGCAAATGTCCGTAAATTTATGGACGGGTTGTAAATATTGACCAATTTGCAAGATGTCTGCAAATTTTTGTTACAGATGGGCTGCCCTATAAAAAAAAAAAAAAAGTCCACTTTGGCACCGGCCTGGCTATGGCAGGATCAAGGTGATGTTTTATGAATCACACAGCAGGAGACTGGAGGGGGAGCCAGGACTCAGGAGAGCCACCCACTGAGCGTGGGGTGTAGGACTCTAGTTTGGATAAGAAGTGCCCAACTGCTCTGGACTGTCTGACTGCCTGCCCCTGAGAGAGCAATGGAGGTCTGGTCATTTAGAGCTCCCAGACAGTCAGGCCACACAAAGTCTGTAAGGGGAGGGGTCACTGATGTGGGGGGGGAGTAAATAATATGCTAAAGTAAGGGGGGCACTGATATAAAGGTGATCTGGACCAGGTATTCCCCTTTACATCAGTCTTCAGGATTCCCCTTACAGTCCAAGGGGGAACTCTGGACCTGATGTAAAGGGGGACTCTGTAAATGACAATGCTGCAGACCCTGATGTGAATGGGAACTCTGATGTAAAGGGAAACACTGTGGACTCCGATGTAAAGGGGGGCTCTTGTGACCAGAGTTACCTTTCACACCAGAGTCCGCAGCATTCCCCCTTACATCATAGTACACAGCATTCCACAGAGTTTCCCTTTACATCAGGATCCACAATGTTCCCCATTACATCAGGTTCCACAGAGTTCTTCACTTTGTAGACTCTGATGTAAGGGAGAACTTTGTAGATAGCGATGTAAAGGGTAACTCTGGAATCTGATGTAAGGGGGGGGACTTTGTTGACTTCCATATAAAAGGGAGCTCTGCGGACTCTTGTGTAGGGGGCTCTGGTGACCAGAGACCCCCTTACATCAGAGCTTCCCTTTACACTAGGGCTTGCACTGTAAAGGGGAACCCTGCAGACTTTGATGTCAGGGGGAACTCCGTGCTAGGTAGTGATGGGCCTAACACCCCCCTGTTTGGTTTGTGGTCGAACATCTGAACCTACAGAATGTTCTCCCATGAACTTCGAACATGAACCGAACAACTGAGTGCATCTGAGTATGTGGTAAGAAGCCGTTCGGTTACTAAAATACGGCAGTTCTATGATTCTATTAGTTGTATTATTGGGTCACGCGGTATTTTACTAGTGAAACATTCATTCATGTCTCGGCTGTCAGTGGGGTTCCCTGCTGACAGCTGAATGTAAAAAGAATTCTCAGCATTACCAGACAAGTAAAATTTTTTTTTCAAAATGGCATGGGGTCCCCCCTCCCATCCATACCAAGCCCTTCGGGACTGGTATGGATTTTGAGGGGAACCCCCACACCAATATTTAAAAAAAAATGTCATGGGGTTCCCCTCCAAAATCCCTACCAGACCCTTATCCAATTATTCAGCCTGGCACGTCAGGAAAGGGGAGGGATGAGCAAGCGCCCCCCCTCCTCCTGAACCATACCAGGCCACATGCCCTCAACATGGGGGGGATGCTTTGGGGCAGGGTAGCTCCCCATGTTGATGGGGACAATTACCTCTTCTCCACAACCATGGTCTGTGGTTCCGGGGCCAGGGGTGGTTTATCGGAATCTGGAAGCCCCCTTTAACAAGGGGGCCCCCAGATCCCGCCCCCCCATGTGAATGAGTATGTGGTACATGGTACCACTACCCATTCATAAAAAAAATTGTAGTTTAAAAAAAGCCAGAAGACAGTCTTTGACAAGTCCTTTAGTAAAAATAAAAATTAAAAAAATGTCCCCCGAAGTAGATCTTTAGTAGATAATTTTTTGTGTCATGTTAGTAAATATTACTTAATAGCTATAAATAAAAAGAAAACAGCTTTTAAAAAAGGTTAAAAATGAAGGAACATTCTCATCACTACAAGGAATATAACAGAATTTGTAAAAAGGAAATGAAGGCCACAAAAATTCAAAATGAGCTACACATTGCAAAAGATGGCGGGCTAAACCTCCCAAACATTCATCAAATATATTCATAGCAGAAAGGTTCGGTCCGAGCATGTATGCCCTTTACAGAATCATCTAGAGGGGGTGACTGGGGACAAAGAGAAGGCCAATGTATGGAATCCCTTCTTCAGCTCTGTGTATACAATGAAGCATGGGGGGGCTCTTGTCCATAATGGGCGTGGTACTGACACAGCTCCAGATGATCCACATTGGCTCACAACTGATGGTCCAGAAATAGTGATGGGCTGGACACCCCCCTGTTCGGTTTGCTGGTCGAACATCCGAACCTACAGAATGTTCAATCGCAAACTTCGAACACGAACCAAACAATTTACTGATCGGTATCTTACGGCACCTGAGGATGTGGTATGATTCCGCTCAGTTACTACAATCTGCCATGAGTTCTATTATGACGTCACGCGGTATGTTAGTAGTGAGACATTCATTCATGTTTCAGCTGTCAGTGGGGTTCCTTGCTGACAGCTGAATGTAAAAACAATTGTTGGCATTGCCCGATATTTAAAATCTTTTTTTTTAAAAATGGCACAGGGTCCCCCCTCCCATCCATACCAAGTCGTTAGGGTCTGGTATGGATTTTGAGGGGAACCCCCATGCCAAAATGTAAAACGAGCGAGCTTCCCCCTCCTAAACCATACCAGGCCACATCAATAAATAAATAACCTCCTTAAACTCAACTGCCACCAAAAAGTCACACTTTCTCCCTAGAAAGTACACAATAATACATATACCTTTTTGTGATAAACCACATAAGTTCCCAAAGACAATATGAAAATTAAATCAAATAAACCATAAAGTGTCCAATTCAAACTCAATCTCAAACGTGTCCAATAAAAAGTCTCAAATGTGTCCAATAAGGCCCAAAATCCAAATTTTCACTTCAATCCAGTAAGAAGGAATATAATCCTAATTATTCCACGAAAACCTCAAAAACAAGAAATAATCTATAATGCATTACCTTTAAACATATATAAAACACTCCAATCCTCTGGGAGTGTTCATATGCATAGGCTAATTTATGGAATCAGACTCTTTACATTCCTTCGCTTCAGGGGTACTCCTCCAAAGTGCTCATAAAAGTAACTCATATCAATATGGATCAAAATCTCTGAGGAATGTTTCCAACATTTTGTTGAATCTATGCCATGAAGAATGGGGCAGCACAGTGGCTAAGTGGTCTGCACTTCCACCTGGCAGTACTTGGGTCCTTGGTTCAAATCCCAACTACGGCACCACCTGCCTGGAGTTTACATGTTCTCCCTGTGCCTGCATGGGTTTCCTCAAGGTACTCCAGTTTCCTCCCACACTCCAAAAGACATGCTGGTAGGTTAATTGGATCCTGTCTGAATTGTCCCTAGTATGTGTATGTATGAATGTGAGTTAGGGACCTTAGATTGTACACCCCTTGAGGGTTAGGGACAGATGTGAATGTACAATATATATATATGTGTGTGTAAAGAGCTGCATAAATTGACAGCACTATATAAGCACCTGTAATAAAATAAATATGTTTTCCCACAAATTTGAAAAAACAAACAGGCAAATTTCATATTGTTTTATTCCAGGCAAAATAAAAAACAAATATCAGAAAAAAAACCACTGTGCTTTACCTTTTATATTTTTATGTGGTCAAAATCAGCAGAAAACTGTTTTTTTCCTAATTTTTACCATATTTTCTCATTTTTAAAAAAAAAGAATAAATAAAGTATATCATTTAAAGTCATGGCGAAGGCAAAAAGCTTTGCAAATAAAATATAATACGGCATATTCATAATTATTTCTACATCATATGTTTTCTCCATAACTTGAAAAAAGCCGGCAATATTGTTTAATTACAGACAAATTAATACAATTATTTATAAAAACAGCGTGCTTTGTTTTTTTACATTTTTTATGCGGTCAAAATCAACAGAAATTAGTTTTTTTATCATTTTCACCATTTTTTTTTCATTTAAAAAAAATGGATTTCATTTAAAGTCATAGTGTGAGAAAAAAAGCTATGTAAATAAAATCTAATATTTTACAAAAATAAACCCACAGTGCCTTGTCTTTTACATTTTTAAGTGGTCAAAACCAACAGAAAATATATTTTTTAATCATTTGCAAAATAAAATAGTATGTAATTTAAAGTCATAGTGTGGGGAGAAAAAGCTTCACAAATAAAATTTAATATATACACCATTGTTTCTACACCATATATTTTCATCATAACTGGTAAAAAAAAGGCACATTTTGTATTGTTTTATTTTTTAAAAAAACTTATAAATATGCCCTGTCTTTTACATTTTTATATGATCAGAATCAGCAGAATTTAAAATATTCAATCTTTTTTAATTTTATTTAGAAAAAATAAAGTATATCAATAAAGTAAAAATATAGTTGGTATCAACAGAAAGTAATATCAGCCCCTCCCCCACACACACTGGGTCCCAAATTGTAAAACAACCTATTTTTTAATATTAGGGTTTGCTATCTAAATGCAAATATCAGGGAGGAGACTTCATTGTTTACTTTAAACCCGCCCAGATAATGCAGAGGTGGTCTGTCCTATATAAAGACCCTCATCACCTTCTGCTCTCATACCCATTACCTGAACTCACAGCTTGTCATCAGGAAGAAGGTCTTTCTGATCATTGCCCTTTGATGCATCTCTCAAGGTTTATGTCGGCCAGGTAAATCCACTTCTCTTCCATCTATTCTGTATTATTGTTCACAGCTTAGCAAATAAAATGGTGAATTTGGATTCATATGTATTCCCTATTTTATCTCTCACTTTGATCTGTTTTTTTATTACTTCTCTCTATATAGATACTTATTGCAATTTAATATTAATACAATTACTTCTCCTACATATAATTGTGGGGATTTTAATTACATTGAAGTTACTATAATCATGTGTAGTTCACATTTCTTTTTCTTTCCTTTAAGCATAATTAATGGCAAAACTTTTTTTTTTTTTTTTTTTTTTTAGTTTTGGATAAAGTGGAGAGGGATTAGAGCCCCTGTCAGGTTTTTATATGTAGAAAAAAAATAAACCAAACAATGCAGCCCTCAAATATACCATAAATGTGTATGTAACCTTATATCATGTGAACCTCATTTATATATAAATTATACAAGTGAGTTTCATTTGATATAAGGTTACATATATGTTTATGGTATATTTATGCACTGCCAATCCTTCCCTTTTTTTTTTTTTTTTTTTAATTCAAGCTGTTTTTTTTATCCTCCTCCTCCTCCTCCTCCTCCTCCTCCTCCTCCTCCTCCTCCTCCTCCTCCTCCTCCTCCTCCTCCCCCTCCTCCTCCTCCTCCTCCTCCTCCTCCTCCTCCTCCTCCTCCTCCTCCTCCTCCTCCTCCTCCTCCTCCTCCTCCTTCTTCTTCTTCTTCTTCTTCTTCTTCTTCTTCTTCTTCTTCTTCTTCTCCCCGGCTCATGAGCAGATTTTTTTTTATCGGTAAAATGGTCAGCCGATTTGCCCATCATTGCCGCGAAAATCGGCCGATCGGCAAAATCGGCCTTTTTTTTTTTTCCAACTTTACCGATAAAAAAAATCTGCCAAAATACCGAAAAACGGCCGAACAATTAGTCCACAAATGATCCGAGAATCGGCCGATTTTATTTTCGGCTGATTTTCGACCCATCTATGGCCTGCATTAGGTTTCCTTTTATGACACAGAGAATAGTTGGGATTCAGAGGATCTCAGCTATTCTCTGGTCATTCACAGTTTATAACACTCAGGAGAACATGTTCAGCCCTTCACTGGCGATCTGTGTTCTCCCTCCAGATTCTCCAGCCCAGAGCTGGAGAATCGGAGGGACCGCAAACTAAGCAGAGATAATTTACCTCTGCTTAGTAAACTGATCTTTTACTTTAATATCGTGAGATTATAGTAAAATCAGCCGTTTTCCAGCGTTTGGAGACCGTTCTCCCTTCGTATGGAGAACTGATCTACATATGCTTCATAAACGGCATTCACAGGAGAACTGTGTTCTCTGAGAATGCCGGAGAACTGAGCATCGATCTATTACTGCTGGTTCATAAACGGACACCTAAGTCTTACATTTATTAAGCGGAGATAATTTATCTCATTTCAGTTCTCAGGGAAAAATCTTCTCCTCTGTCCCCTGGTTTAGGAAGCGGAGAACATTTTTTCTCAAAAGGAGAAGAGAGAAGTTTTTCCTCCTGAGAACAGCTGAGATCTATGTAGAAGGGGAAGGGGCTGCATGTGATCTCCTGAGATAATTGTGTGATCTCCTGAGATAATTGTGTGATCTCCTGAGATAATTGTGTGATTACAGATCACCTGAGTTTAAACAGTGAAACCAAAGTTAAATAGACCATGTAATTACATGAAAATAATAAGCAATGACCATTGGTATTAATGCACATTTTGGCACATTCTTTAAATGTGTATTTTGGCTCCTTTTTATTGCATATTTTAGCATTACTTGCGTTCATTTTGCTGCTTTTTAACATGCTGTTTTTTTTATAACACTCATTTTGATGCGGGTTTTTTAAATGTGCATTTTGGCGCTATTCTAAACACACATTTAGGAGCTTTCACACACATTTTGGCACAGGTTATTTTAACATGCATTTTGGTGTGGTTTGTAAAGCACATTTTGGCACTTCTTTAAAGTGCATTTTAATTTGGTTTTATGCATATTTTGTCAAACTGCACATCTGCTAGCCACTTTTGGGTGCCATTACAAATAATGGCACAACAAACATGACATGCATTTTGCATGCGTTTCCAGAACACACAGAAAAACGGAAGTAAAGAGTGAGCCAAGATACATGTTAAAGCACCAAAATGCACATAAAAATGTCAACTCAACCAAAAAACGACAATACACTATAACTATACTGTGTGTGTGTGTGTAATAAATATATATATATATATATATTCTCTATATCCCATATCTACATATAGTTATAATTTATATCACTGTTTAACCCCGCTGGTGCTGATATTAAGAAGAAAGAAGCCTTCTTCCTCACATCACAGCATGTTTCTCACCAAGATTCTCCAGCTCTGGGCTGGAGAATCTGGGATGGAGATATTTTAAAGAAATGCCCAGCGAGATCTTTAGATCTCACGATCATAAACTGGCCATCTCTGTAAAAGTGACAAAAAGGTGTGTCCTGTGATGAGAAGTGAAGAAAATGTTCTCGGCTCTTCACCACAGCTTCATAAACTGGCACACCTGAGAGATCAGATGTGATCTTCAGGATCTCGGCTTTTCTCTTTCTTAAACGGACACCAAAATCCCCCATGTATTGTATCCCAGCCTCCCTGGCACATTACATATCACTCTTCAAATAAGTGTTCCTGTCCCCTTTCATACACATGGACACTTTGCAGCCTGTCTGAAAACTCCTTGGCAGATGATCCCCCATTCATTCATGTGACTGCAGTAAAGTGAGCTCTGATTGGTTTATTTTGGGGGGGATTTACTAAAACTGGAGCACTCCGAATCTGGTGCAGCTGTGCATGACAGCCAATCCACTTCTAACATCAGATTTTCCAATCCAGCTTTGGTAATAAAACCTGAAACTGATTGGTCCCTATCCACACTTTCCACTTTCCACTTTTAGTAAATCGCCCCCTATGGGTGTACTGCACTCGGCACACGTCCCCATGCACTCTTCATTGGATAAGTCTGCGTGTTTCTTCTAGCAGCCATATTTCATTTTAGTGGAAGTTTTAAAAAAGAAATATATATATTTTTTAATTTTCTCAACTGTGTATTTTTAACTCAACCAGCAATATGAATGTGATATCCAGAGTCTTCCGTTATCAATATTCTGTCCTTCCCTTTCAGTATCTCCCATGGAAAAACCCATCTGCGCTAATGATGACTGTGACCTAACAGATCCCGGTAAGTTACACAAAGGCATGCATGTCCAGAACTGTTACCAGCAGAGGAACCCCACCCTAGGTATCCTGTGTAAAAAGTAAAATCACTATAGTGTGTGTACTTTTCTATTAAAGCGGTGTAGTGCTGTAACATTTTATAGATCGGGAACCAGTGGCTTCCTTTTTGCCCATTAAGTACCAGAAAAAAAGTTCCTCCTGTGGATTTGCTGTAAAGAAGATGACTGCAGCATTTCAATTTTATTGCCAAACATGAAAATGTGTGTCAAGAATTTTCCTCAAAATTTAATAACTTTTTTTTTTTTTTCTCTACTATAAGTTACCAATAAGGAAGTCATAGAAGAACATGGTTCTGGAGATGTTGGACAGACTGGAAAGGACCAAGGAGAGGCTTCTGGAGATGAGACAACACTGATTTTAAAGGACCAAGGAGAGGCTTCTGGAGATGACACAGGACTGTTTAGAAATAACCGAGGATAAAATGGGTTTGGAGATAAGGAGATAACACTGGACTGATTGGAAAGGACCAAGGAGAAAATGGTTCTGGAGATAACACTCCACTCTCTGGCGTGGTTCTGGAGATCTACTGGCATTTACTGGACAAAACTAAAGCTGGCCATACATAGATTGAAATTTGGCCAGCTTAGAAGGAACCAGCCAAATTTCGATCTACGTATGGCACTGTGGTTGCACAGAACTCGATCTACTGATCTACTTTTGTACAAGTGTTTTGTCAAAATTTTCCCCACTTGATCAGCACTGAAGCTATAGCCTGCAATGCTGATCAGTGTATTCTGACCGTGTAAACCTCCCCTCTGCCAGAGTACAATAGTTCAGGGGGGAGGATTATGCCATTAACATTGAATGTGTGGATGGGGAAATCAAGTGGGGAGAATTTTTTTTATTTTTTTTTTGTTCAACCCAGCTGGCTGAATGGGGGGGGGGGGGGGAAACTGACTCCTCTATAGGCTACCTATGGAGAAGAGGGCTCTAGAGATAAAATAGGGGCCACTGGACAGGAGGACCAAAGAGGGAACTTTTCTAAGATCCTAGGAAATGAAATTAAAAGATCCTTGAAAATCCCACATCCTGTATAAGGTGCCACATATTTCAGTGCTAATTCACATTTTCTGTGCAAAAAAAATGTAAGCTTGTGTTTTTTTTGTTTTTTTTTTTTTTTTTCCAAAATGGCATGGGGTCCCCCTCCCATCCATACCAAGCCCTTCAGGTGTGGTATGGATTTTGAGGGGAATCCCCACACCAATATTTAAAAAAAGCATGGGGTTCCCACCAAAATCCCTACCAGACCCTTATCTGATTATGCGGCCGGGCAGGTAAGGCAAGGGGAGCGCTCCCCCTCCCTCCTCCTGAACCATGCCACATGCCATCAACATGGGGGTGCTTTGGGGTAGGGGGGCTCCCCATGTTGATGGGGACAATTACCTCTTTTCCACAACCGTGGGAGTCTGTGGGCAGGGGTTGTTTATTGGAATCTGGGGGCCCCCAGATTCCCCCCCCCCTTCATGTGAATGAGTGTGGTACATGGTACTGCTACCCATTCATAAAAAAAAAAAAAGGCTAGAAGACCGTCTTTGATAAGTCCTTTAAAAATAAAAATTAAAAAAAATGTTCCTCGAAGTAGATTGAACGTCAGTTACAATGCCCACCACTGCCCAAAGGGAAAAATATACCAGCTCTGCTCCCAATGCTGGCTCCCGACTGTCTGACAGCTGTGCCAGCGATGACTTATGTTTGATGGGAACGGTCTGTAAAAATGTGACTGTCAGTAAATTTTATGTGTTGTGGCAGTAAAGTCTTACGGCATCTGAGGATGTGGTATGATTCCGCTCAGTTACAACAATCCAGCATGAATTCTATTATGAAGTTGGGTCTGGTATGGATTTTGAGGGGAACCCCCATGCCAAAATGTAAAATGAGCCAGTGCTCCCCCCTCCTAAACCACACCAGGCCACATGCCCTAAACATGGGGGGGATGCTTCTGGGCGAGGACAAGGGCCTCTTCCCCACAACTGTGGCCTGTGGTTGTGGGGGTCTGCGGGGGGGCTTATCAGAATCTGGAAGCTACCTTTAGCATGGGGGCCCCCAGATCCCGCCCCCTCATGTGAATAAGTATGCGCTACCCATTCACAAAAAAAAAGTGTAGTGTAAAAAAAGACAGGAGACACTGCGGTTGTGGGGGTCTGCGGGGGGGGGGGGGTTTATCGGAAATATTTAGACTGAATAAAGCCCCTGGACCGGATGGCATACACCCACGGGGCCTTAAAATTGAGCTCTGTCATTTCATAGCCATTGTTTCTAATTTTTAGGGACCCTTTAATGACTGGCATAGTACCCCTGGATTGGTGTAAGACCAATGTGGTGCCAATATTTAAAAAGGGGTCAAAATCTTTACCAAGTAATTATAGACCTGTTAGTGTAACTTCTATAGTTGGGAAGATACTGGAGAGATTATTAAAGACCACAGAGATGAGTTTTTGCTGGGTAAAAAAAAAAAAAATGTAAAGGTTAAATTTGCCTTTTTTGACAAATAATAAATGCACATTTTTTTTGCAGGTAAAAAAAATGTGCATTTATTTTTGTCTGCAGGAACCTGGAAAGTATTGCACCAGCAATCAGTATATCTGCTTGCAGTACAGGATGTATGGGTTGTGCGCGGTGTGTGGAATATACGGGGTATGCGCGGTGTGTGGGATGTACAGGGTGTGCGGGGATGTAGGGGGTCAGCGGTGTGTGTGGGATGTAAGGGGTGTTAGGATGTACGGGGTGTGTGGGATGTATGGGTTGTACGGGGTATGCAGGGAGTACGCGATGTACAGGAGGCGCGGGATTTACGGGGATATACAGGATGTATGGGGCGTGCGGGGATGTACAAGGTATGCGGGGAGTGCGAGGATTACGGGATGTGCGGAGTGTACGGGATGTACAGAGTGTGCAGGATGTGGGGGGTGTACTTGGACAGAGGAGGGGTGGTGGATGTTTTATACTTGGACAAAAATGTGGCTGTGGATGTGGTATACTTGGACAGAGGGGGGGCGGTGGACGTGGTATACTTGGACAGAGGGGGTCGGTAGAGGTGGTATACTTGGACAGAGTGAGGGAGGTGGATGTGGTATACTTGGACAGAGATGTGGCTGTGGGTGTGGTATACTTGGACAGAGGGGTGGCTGTGGACTTGGTATACTTGGACAGAGGGGTGGCTGTGGACTTGGTATACTTGGACAGAGGGGTGGACGTGGTATACTTGGACAGAGGGGTGGATGTGGTATACTTGGACAGAGGGTGGCTGTGGGCTTGGTATGGTATTTTCGCTTTATCGGACCATTCTCTGTAAATCAGTGGTGTATGTATGTTTTGTGCTGCCCTAGGCAACACAAAAATCAGCCACCCCCACATCCCCTTGTGGAGAAAGTCTGACAACGACCAACGCCACCCCCACCCCCTGGAGGAAAGAGCCTGAGATATTGATCAATAATACACCTGACCCCCCCCCACCCGAGAGAGCCTTCCTCTACCATTGCCCCCCATACACTGCCTTCCCCCACCCGGCGAGAGAGAGAAAGACAATCACCTTCACAGCTCCGGACCTCCTCGGGAATGAGACTCATTCTCTGCATATACTGTCAAGCAGCCTGCAGACTCTCTCTGATCCCACCTGGTCCCCATGCTGCGTGTGTCCCTTCTTCTATCCTTTCTTCCAGGGGGTGGCACTGCCCACCTGAAAAATCCTGCCCTAGGCAAATGCCTGGTTTGCCTTGTGGTAAATGTGCCCCTGCTGTAAACCCTAGAGATGGTTGTGCATGAAAATCCCAGTAGATCAGCGGTGTTTGAAATTCTAAGACCAGCCCGTCTGGCACCAACAACCATGCCATGTTCAAAGTCACTTAAATCCCTTTTTGTCCCCATTCTGGTGCTTGGATTGAACTTCAGCAAGTTGTCTTCGCCACATCTAGATGCCTAAATGCATTGAGTTGCTGCCATGTGATTGGCTGATTAGCAATTTGTTACCAAACGATTGATCAGGTGTACCTAATAAAGTGGCCGGTGAGTGTATATGGGTACGGTCAGGGGGAAGGGGTTGAAGGAATCAGCCTTTCAGCATTACCATACCGCCATTTTGTCTCTCTGAGCCAAAGCTCCTCCATCTTAGAATCAGTATCCATCTTAAAACTTAGTCAGTACTTAAAGTTGAATTTGTGTTTAAAGACTGTTCTTTCGATAAGAGTATAAGGTTCCTCTTTTCCCTTCAGATGTAACTTCCTTTTTTCCTCTAGCTAGCACAAGACTGAAAGTCTGCGGTGGGCTATTTCCTGTTGCAAGATTATTAATAACTTTAGCCAGTGTTAAAATAGGGAAATTGTCTACTTTCTATACTAATGCTTGACGCATATAATAATAATTAACATAAATGCCAAATGATTGGGCATTACTGACGTATGTAATATTCTGATTGGTTAATACATACCTGTCAATTGATTGGTTCTTATATTTCTATGTATTGTTTTAAGTTTCATATATAAGTTTAAACACGGAAGAATAAATTCAGTTCCTTCTGAGATACCACCTTGTGTCTGTGTGCATTTCCTGTGTCTCAAAGGGGGCTCCAGGCCTGAGGACAGACACTGATCAAGGCCAGGGACTGACGGGGGTCAGTGGCTACAGAAAGGAACGAGAAGAGCCAATTCCTTTCAATTGGGGGCTCGTGTCCGGGATGAGATAATCACCCTTCGGTAAGTAAGATTTTTTGTCATTCTGCCAAATAGTCTGTCTTGCTGGTAAGGCTCTGATTGAAATCTCATGCCCTATGGTAGCACTGGACTCAGCGTCATAAGATGCCAGTGGCCAGGCGCAAAGTGCTGTGGGGAGCACAAGGTCTTTTTGGAAAAAGACTAGAGGCAGTTTTGGGAACTGCAAAGTCTCTTATGAGAAGAGACTGAAAAGAGTTTCTCTGAGAAGAAACCAGGAAAAGTCCGGGGTTGATCAGTTCTGTCCTGCAACTCTTTGCTTTTCTTCCTATCGCATAGAAGTATAAGATAATTTGTTTGTGTGACACAAGTGCCCAGGTGGTAAGTGTATGGGCCAGCGGTTACTGAAGGTATTGTCATCTTCTTTTGTAAGACGCACCACCCCTCCAGCTAGGCCTTATTGGCTGATGACCTAGAGAAGGTGATAGCATGGTGACACGGAGTTGGGTGCCTATGTGAATGTCTTGTTCAAATTGTGTTGTAGGCTTATTGTTAGAAAAGTGGGAGTTAGTCAGAGTCAGGATATTATTAGAAGTATTGTATATCCAGGTTATAATCTCCACTTTTGGTCAACCACTAGAGAAAGACCCAATAAATATCTTAAGTCCAAACATTTTTATAAAGTAAATTGTCATTTGGAAGTCGACCCCTGTCTTTTGGGACAGCCTATAGGACAGATTTGTAACACAGACCTTTGTAAGTGTAAAAAATGGGAAGTGGTCAAAGTAAGGATAAACTCCCCCCCCCAAATGTTGGTGAGATATGTAAAGATTATGTAGCCCGTATCTGTGGGACAGATTACTATCTAGTTAACCCCTGGGTGGATAAATTAGCAGACTGGAGTGAATTCATGGGAAGTGTTGACCCGTTCCCCCGTGATGGGAGTAATGATACTTTTCATATGGATATGATTAGGGGTCTCTGTCTGGGGGATAAACAGGCTTTTCCATGGTATGAGGGAGACCCTGCGTGGGATCAGAAATATATGGCCAGGGGAGGACAAAATTGGTTAGAATTTGCCCCTCTCTGGTTTCATAGACAAACTGGGAAACAAAATAAAGCCAAAGCTAGAAATGTAGATGCCACTAAAATACATGCATTAGAGTCAGAAATAGACAGACCCACACACCCTCTCATGCCATTCCCTCCCCCATATGTCCCACCTGTCCCACAGCCCACAAAACTTTATCCATCTCTTACTGAAGAAGATATTGATTTTTTAGCCGTACATTATGCAGTCCAGCACCCCACTGCACCTCCAGCACCAACACTTCCACAGACCCCTCAGATACCTAGTGCTGTTCACATTTCTACCACACAGCCTAGTACAGTTCAAACTCCCGCGCCCTCCCAGGGTGTGGTTCAAAGTCCTACCACACAGGGAGCGACAGGGGGAATAGCTGTTTCTTCAACTACTGAAGCAGATGACTCACTTGTTGATGATTCCGCTAGTTCAGGCTCTCTGCTGTTCAGAGCAGCTAATAGTCTAGGTATAGTGGACATGCTAAGTCCATCACACACACGCCATAATACCCAATATGGTATTGATTCCAATACACAACAGATGCCCTTCATGACAATAGGAGACAATCTATTAAAGAAACCCATTGAGATAGAAGACATAAATAGGATTGTCAAACATTGTCCAAGACCCACTGTTTCTTCAACGGCTACTGTGAGCTATTTGAAGAAAGCATGTAAAGGTAGAAATTACACACAAGAGGATATGCGCCTTATCCTTGATGGAATATTGGGACAAACTTCCCCTTGGAATTGGGGTAATGTTGGGACCATATCCATCTTAGAAGCAGGCGACATTACTGCCACAAATTATAAATTAAACACAGAAGATGGTAGGGACAATATGTGGAGAGAGGTCTCAGAATAAATGGAACGAGCTTTCCAATCTAGATCCTCCCTCCCTACCGCAGTAGCCTGCAAGCAAAAGTCAGGAGAAACTGTGTTAGATTTTTGGAAAAGATTTAATGAGACATGGACACAAGAGGCAGGACTGACATTGCAAGACACCATGCATAGTCTACTGATTCAGACTTTCCTGTCCAATCTAAAACCCAGTGTCATGTTAACTGTAAAACAGATGATTTCTGAATGGCCCACTTGTACCCCATACAGGGAATCACTCTGCTAGATCACTCATTCAGAATAATACCCAATTGTCCAGTTAATTTGTTAGGGAGAGACCTCCTGGGAGAGTTGAACATCAACTTAAAATCCACAAAGAGAGGTGGTATTGTGGCTCACTCTGCCAAAATGCCAATCATCCCTGCCATGACAATGATTACTAAAGAAGACCCCTCATTTCCTGCTGGAACAATTAATGACAAAGTTTGGGCAAAAAGTGCCTTGGATGTGGGATCCATTTCTTGCACTCCATATAAGGCCACACTGAAACCATGGGCTCAACCTGTGTTTCACAAACAATACCCTTTGTCAAAAGAAAAGGAGGAAGGAATAGCGCCCATGGTGGAACACTTTCTCAAGGAAGGAGTCCTTGAAGAGGTGATTTCACCATACAACAGCCCAATAAATCCAGTTAAGAAGCCGGACGGCTCTTACAGATTTGTGCAGGACCTGAGGGCCATTAATGATCTTGTGATTCCCATTGCCCCAATAGTGCCTGATGTACCAACACTCATTTCCTCCATCCCAGCTGATGCTGAGTTTTTCACAGTGATTGATCTGACAAATGCATTTTTTTCAATCCCTGTTGCCAAGGAGACACGCCCAATTTTTGCGTTTCATTACAGGAGAAAGACCCTTGCTTGGTGTAAATTACCGCAAGGGTATGTAGATTCGCCTGTGGTCTACTCTGTTGTCCTCCAGGCTACCTTAAAGCCATGGACTCCTCGCCATGGTTCAGTTTTGGTTCAATACGCAGATGATTTGCTTCTCTGTAGTGTTAATCGGGCAGCCAGCCAAGGGGATAGTGTAGATCTCATGAACTGGTTATGTGAATGTGGTCATAAAGTGTCTAAGAAAAAGCTACAATGGTGTCAGAAAACTGTTGAATACCTTGGTTTTGTTCTCACAAAAGGTGAAAGGAAAGTCAGCCACAAAAGAGCTGCGGCTCTTATGGGTCTGCCCCGCCCATTGACCAAGAAAGACATGCTCACCTTTCTTGGTATGATTGGTTACTGCCGCCAATGGATACCTGACTTTTCTTACTATGACAACATTTTGAGACAAGCCACAGGTTCAGAAATGTCAGATCTTGTGAAATGGTCAGATGATATGTGCAATGCTTTTGTGTATCTGAAAAATGCTATGGTAATAGCCCCTGGTCTTGGTCTGCCCGCATATAATCAAATGTTTCATCTGTATGCTAGGGAAAATTGTAAAACTATGGCAGGGGTCCTGGCCCAGGAGCATGGAGGAAAACTCCGCCCTGTTGCTTTTTTCTCAAAAATGGTTCCAGTACAGGTCCAAGGCATGCCTGCGTGTCTCAGAGCACTAGCATCATGCGCTATGGTGGTCCAAATGGCTACGTCACTCACTCTGGGACATGAGACCACCTTACATACCACCCACAATGTGTCTATTCTACTCAAGAATATACATACCCAACACATGTCAGCCCAGAGACTTAGTGGATATGAGGTTATACTGTTGTCAAACCCTAAGTTGAGAATAAAATATACCTCTCCCACTTCAGGTCCAGCTCCAATTTTGAATGCCTTATTAGGCTTAAAGGGAGAGCAGGATGAAGTTGTTCCACAGCATGATTGCCTGGAATTGATTCATCAGGACACCTCCCCAAGACAGGATATGTCTTCTGTGGCTCTTCCAGAGGCACAGAATGTTTTTGTAGATGGCTCTTGCTCGAGACCCACTGACACTGTTTACCATGCAGGATATGCGGTGGTGCAGTTGCCAGTTAAAGTACTTGAAGCAAAACCCATCCCATACCAGTCAGCTCAGGCCGCTGAACTGATAGCCCTTACAAGAGCATGTCAGCTTTTTGAGGGTCAGGATGTAAATATTTACACAGATTCCAGATATGCGTTTGGCGTGTGCCACGATTTTGGAATAATTTGGGAAAAGAGAGGATTCATTGCAGCAGATGGAAAATCCATCTCACATTCATCTCTGGTGAAGGCTTTACTTAAAGCCATACAACTGCCAAGATCCCTTGCTATCCTACACTGTAGGGCACACACAAATGAACAAACTGATATTGCAAAGGGAAATGCTTTAGCTGACAAAGTAGCAAAAGAGGCGGCCCTTACCCAGCCTGCCATGATCCAGATGCCAATGCTCACCCCTGAAATGCCACTGTTGGATCAAACATTGCAGGATTTACAGACATATGCTACCTCAGAAGATATTAAGCAGTGGAATGCAGCTGGTGTGACCAAAGATCCACAAACTGGACTTTGTGTCACAGAGGGGAGACCATGCATTCCAAAGGCCAGTGCACCTCTGTTCATCTCACAGTATCATGGAGTAGGTCACAGGGGATGGCAGGTTACATGTGAACTGCTGGATAATGATTTCTTCATTCCTGGCCTTCCCTCTTTGGTAAAATCATATGTGTCTAGATGCATTACATGCATAAGGAATAACCCAAACAATCCTCACAAGGCAAGACATGAACACCTGACATACCCATCAACACCTTTTACCCACCTACAGGTAGATTTTACACACATGCCAAAGGAAGGAAAAAGACAAGAATATCTTTTGGTAATTGTGGACATGTTTAGCCGCTGGGTAGAAAGCTTTGTAACCACAAAAGAAGATGCCCAAACTGTAGTGAGGATCCTTACACGGGAAATTATTCCCATGTGGGGATGTCCACTCCAGATTAATTCTGACAACGGTCCAGCATTTGTGGCCAAGGTATGTCAGGATTCGGTGAAAACACTCAAAATTGAGTGGAAGTTTCACATTCCTTACCACCCTCAGAGCTCAGGTATAGTGGAAAGGATGAATAGGACCATCAAGGATAAAATTAGGAAAGCTACTGGAGGTACCTATGCAAACTGGAAGAAAATACTGCCTGCAGTCTTGGCAGAGGTAAGGATGACTCCTTCTAAAAAGACAGGTTACTCCCCCTTTGAGGTTCTAATGGGTAGGCCCTTTCCCACTCCCTGGGCCAGACAGCCACTCATGGTAGAAAGAGGGGATTTGGAATTGATTCAGGAGGAATATGTGAGAAAACTTATTGAAACTTTGGACAAGGTTGAAAGAAATGTTGCTCGCAGCTTTCCTCTTTCTTCACAGGAACCAACTCACTCTTTCCAAGTCGGGGACCGTGTGGTGATACAAGCCCTCCATAGGAATCGGAAGCAAGAGTATCCCTTTGGGCCCCCCACTTCTGTGATCGCTGTCACCAGGACCGCTGTCCTGACTGAGGATTCCAAGGCCTGGATCCATGCCAGCCGTGTAAAAAGGGTGAACCAAGCCCCTAAGAAGCAAGACAAAGGCAAAGACACAGATACAGAAGAAGAAAAAGGAAGTGAAGCCGGTGTAAAAGTCTTTGAAGAAGATGACCTTTCTGATGCTCTCACAGAACTCTGGGCAGACATTTTGCTTCCTCATACTAGCAACCCTGACTGTGTTCCTCCCAGTATGGACAATAACTAACTGTATTTATCACCCAGATGATTATGGAGTGATTAAGAGTATATGTAATACCTCCATCCAAGCTAGTGACCCAGATAATGCAGAACCAGTGCACACACAACCATAGTACACAACATTCTAGTGTCAGAAAGAAACGAGGTCTAACCCGCACTAAGAGAAGGATGAGAAGAATGTCCTTTGTACAAGATAAGGGATGGGGGGTACAGGAAACACCAGTCTTGACTACTGAGGATGTAAATCAGACCATAGTGTTTACTCTGACTAAAAACCAGGTGTTTGACCCGACTAAAGTTACTTATGATATTGGACCTTATAATGTGTACATGTGTGGGAGGAATGAGCCCTGTGGTTACTGGGAGAATATATGGTGGACAACAGACCCTCATAAATGGGAGACCCAATCAGCTAGAATTCCCCTAGAGGACATAGGCACCTATCAAAGAATCTCTATAGCAAAAGGCCAAGGGAATATCATTTTCACAATAAGGAACCCACAGGTCAGAGATAGTGGGGAATATAGGTTGGGAATAACTGTGTCAGGAACAGACCCCTGGGCCAACCTCATATTACAGGTAAAACCCTCCCCAAGAGTCCATGTCAATACCATAGACAATTCATTCCCCAAAGTTAGGGATCGACTGGATAATAAGGTGACAGGAGTAGTGATGCAATCAGAAGACAGATTAAGCATTGAAACTCTTTACTCTGACAAAAATTAATGGATTGAATGGGTGAGATGGACCACTAAAAGTAAGGGACAGGGAGACTGTGTTTCATGTGCCAATCCCCGCCCCCTACTTGCCACAGTTCCTTTGTTAGAAGAAGAAACTAATATGTCCTGCCTAATTAGAATGTATAAAGATAACATCACTGAGAAGGAATGTTCTGATTTTGTTAAGAAGTTCCCTGTTACCGGATTACGGAATTTACCTTTTGGCCTCTAAACCGGTACCAGGAAATTTTACCTGCTTTGAACATGATGATGCTAAGGGTAAAGATTTAGGTACATTCCCACCTAATTACTGTATTAAGACCATCCACACCTCCGCAGAAGGCTACCGGAAGGAATGGTTTCAGGACCACCGGCAGCAACTGTCAGATGTGTGGTGGCTGTGTGGAGATATGAGACTCAGAGCCAGACTCCCCAGCAGATGGAAGGGAAGCTGCGCTCTGACCCATCTTCTCATGCCTTTCTTTATGATCAAAGTAGAAGATGGGATAAGAAGCTTGCCCATCTTGGAAAAATCCAGATCTAGAAGGTATAAAAGAAATGCACCCCGTGGTTCCTTTGAGTTTACATAGATGCTATAGGTGTACCAAGAGGAGTCCCTGATGAATTTAAAGCTCAGGACCAGATTGCTGCAGGGTTTGCCTCTGTTGCTTTATGGGTACAGCCTAACAAAAATGTGGATTGGATTAATTACATTTATTATAATCAACAAAGGTTTGTTAACTATACTAGAGATGCTCTAAAGGGGGTCTCTGCCCAACATGATGCAACATCCCTTACTGCTTGGCAAAACCGCATTGCTCTTGATATGTTATTAGCTGAGAAAGGAGGGGTATGTAAAATGTTTGGTTCCTACTGCTGTACTTTTATCCCCAATAACACCGCTCCTGATGGAAGCATTACTAGAGCCCTTCAAGGCCTCCAAATGTTGTCTGAAGAATTGGCTGAAAACTCAGGAGTAGAAAATCCACTAGCTGGTTTATTTGAAAATTGGTTTGGTAAATGGGGAACTCTGATGAAAACTATGCTGATTTCCATAGTAATGGCTGCTGCAGTATTAACTCTGTGTGGTTGCTGTTGTATCCCCTGCATCCGAGGTTTAATGCAGAAACTTATTGACGCCACCATTACTAGAACCATGTGGAATCAGTATCTTGATAAAGGACCTACTAAGGGCCCCAGGTACCAACCTGTAAAAAAGGTGTAAGGTCACGTGCGTGACCTAAGAGGGGGTTTGAAGGAATCAGCCTTTCAGCATTACCATACCGCCATTTTGTCTCTCTGAGCCAAAGCTCCTCCATCTTAGAATCAGTATCCATCTTAAAACTTAGTCAGTACTTAAAGTTGAATTTGTGTTTAAACACTGTTCTTTACTTTCGATAAGAGTATAAGGTTCCTCTTTTTCCCTTCAGATGTAACTTCCTTTTTTCCTCTAGCTAGCACAAGACTGAAAGTCTGCGGTGGGCTATTTCCTGTTGCAAGATTATTAATAACTTTAGCCAGTGTTAAAATAGGGAAATTGTCTACTTTCTATACTAATGCTTGACGCATATAATAATAATTAACATAAATGCCAAATGATTGGGCATTACTGACGTATGTAATATTCTGATTGGTTAATACATACCTGTCAATTGATTGGTTCTTATATTTCTATGTATTGTTTTAAGTTTCATATATAAGTTTAAACACGGAAGAATAAATTCAGTTCCTTCTGAGATACCACCTTGTGTCTGTGTGCATTTCCTGTGTCTCAAAGGGGGCTCCAGGCCTGAGGACAGACACTGATCAAGGCCAGGGACTGACGGGGGTCAGTGGCTACAGAAAGGAACGAGAAGAGCCAATTCCTTTCAGGGGTTAATGATGTATTATTGATTACAGAGCTGCATTCATTTGGGTCTTTTTATATCTGTCTGCCCCATCATTGGTGTCAGTTGGAGGAATAGTGTCCCATCATTGGTGTCAGCGAGAGGAATAGTGCCCATTCATTGGTGTCAGTGGGAGGAATAGTGCCCCATCATTGGTGTCAGTGGGAGGAATAGCGTCCCATCATTGGTGTCAGTGGGAGGAATAGCGTCCCATCATTGGTATCAGTGGGAGGAATAGTGCCCCATCATTGGTGTCAGTGGGAGGAATAGTGCCCCATCATTGGTATCAGTGGGAGGAATAGTGCCCCATCATTGGTGTCAGTGGGAGGAAGGGGGCCCCATCATTGGTATCAGTGGGAGGAATAGTGCCCCATCATTGCTGTCAGTGGAAAGAATAGTGCCCCATCATTGGTATCAGTGGGAGGAATAGTGTCCCATCATTGGTATTAGTGGGAGGAATAGTGCCCCATCATTGGTGTCAGTGGGAGGAATAGTGCCCCACCATTGGTGTCAGTGGGAGGAATAGTGCCCCATCATTGGTATCAGTGGGAGGAATAGTGCCCCATCATTGGTGTCAGTGGGAAGAATAGTGCCCCATCATTGGTGTCAGTGGGATGAATAGTGTCCCATCATTGGTATCAGTGGGGGGAATAGTGTCCCATCATTGGTATCAGTGGGAGGAATTGTGCCACATCATTGGTATCAGTGGGGGGAATAGTGTCCCATCATTGGTGTCAGTGGGAGGAATAGTGCCCCATCATTGGTGTCAGTGGGAGGAATAGTGTCCCATCATTGGTATCAGTGGGAGGAATAGTGCCCCATCATTGGTATCATATTCTGAATATTTCTGATGGTCTTAGGCGACCCCTGTGAAAGGATCATTCGACTCCCAAAGGGGTCGTGACCCACAGGTTGAGAATCGCTGATTTAAAGGGACAGAAGCTGTTTTTGACCTCACTTACGGTTTGGCCATATAAGTCAGGTGAGCACATATTGGTGAAGGAGCACACAAGCTAAAGTTTTTGTGGACTTTTTTTTCCATAATTTTCAGTATTGGAAGACACAACATAAATCATGGATGGTTCTGAAATAAGCACACAGCTCTAGTAGGAATGCAAACTAAAGTTGGACTCATAAAATGTCATTTAAAATTATTTTGAATTACGTTTATTAATTTTATACATATATATATATTTTGTGCATATTTCACATCTAATTTTACTGGAATCTCCTCCACGCTCGTGAGACTATGCTGGGAGACATAGCAACCCTGCTGACAATGGCATGTATTGATGTGCCATGCTGGAGGAGTTAGACTGCCAGTGCAACCTCTGTAGGGTCCAGGGATCGCCTCATGCTACCAGTAGTGACACGGACGCTAGCCAAATGCAAAACTAGTGAAAAACGCTCTGAAAAATAAAAAGATGAGCATGGAAAAAACTGTATGTCAGTGGCCTCCACCTGTAAAAGCATTTCTCTTTTGGGGGTCATCTCATTGTTGCCCGTCCAGTGCACCTGTTGTTGATTTCATTAACACCAAAGCAGCTGAAAGTGATTAACAAAGCCCTGTGCTACTTAACTGACCAGATCAATAGCCCTGGAGTTTCATTGACTTGATACTATACTCGGAGTAAAAAGTCTTCCTTGAATTTTTTGGAGCAGGGTTCATGAAGATCAGAGAGTTGTGAGAGCTTTGCCAGGCCATGCTGTTAAATGTGACACTTGTGGTTGGGCCAAGAATAAATGGAGTGAGAATTTCACAAGTAAGGGCCAGTGGAATTGAAGAGCAACAAAGACACCGACCACGAAGGGACTTGAACCCTCAATCTTCTGATCTGAAGTCAGACGCCTTATCCATTAGGTCACGTGGTCTGCCGCAGCTCTGGTTCAACTTTGTGGCATGTGGACTAGGCCACCGGTTAAGGTTGACCTCTGACCTTTTCCAATACTCGCTTTGCTCCAGTGGATTCGCTAGACAAGATCTGATAAGTTTGACTTGGTGCCAAGGTCATGCTTTAGGAAGGTAATTTGCAAGAGGGCCTAGGTGCACAGGGTTAATACAGCCCCTTCATGTTGGTAAGTGATTCATAGAGCCCCACGTGTAGAGGACATTTCAAGAGGAAGGACAGGGAAGTCAGTGTCTCTTGTCAGGATGGCCGAGTGGTCTAAGGCGCCAGACTCAAGAGTTCCTTCTTCACATTGCGTGTGTGTTCTGGTCTCCAAAAGGAGGCGTGGGTTCAAATCCCACTTCTGACAATCACATTTACATTCCTCTACAACCACCGCAACCGCTCAGCTTTTCGGGCTACCACAGAAAAAACACTGCTCAAAACAAGGAAAGGAACACTTTTAAAGCACGTCACATCGCAATGGAGAAACGTGGCATGCTGGATATCTGGACTTACATGCTGGAGATCATCTTCTCTGCCTCTGGCAGTGCTCATCCTGTTCCTCCTTGCACAAAGGAGCAGATACCGGTCCTGCTGATGGCTTAAGGACCTTCCACGGCCCTGTCCAGCTCTCCTAGATTAACTGCCTGTCTCCCGGAATCTCCTCCATGCTCGTGAGACTATGCTGGGAGACATAGCAACCCTTCTGGTAATGGCATGTATTGATGTGCCATGCTGGAGGAGTTAGACTGCCAGTGCAACCTCTGTAGGGTCCAGGGATCGCCTCATGCTACCAGTAGTGACACGGACGCTAGCCAAATGCAAAACTAGTGAAAAAGGGTCCAAAAAAAAAGATGAGCAGGGAGTAAACTGTATGTCAGTGGCCTCCACCTGTAAAAGCATTTCTGTTTTGGGGGTCATCTCATTGTTGCCCGTCCAGTGCACCTGTTGTTGATTTCATTAACACCAAAGCAGCTGAAAGTGATTAACAAAGCCCTGTGCTACTTAACTGACCAGACCAATAGCCCTGGAGTTTCATTGACTTGATACTATACTCGAAGTAAAAAGTCTTCCTTGAATTTTTTAGAGCAATAGCAATCAGCACAATCTCAATTATATATACAGTACCATAATAAAATATATTTACAATAAATATTAATCTACATCAATAAAATAAAATAAATATATATTAATACACTTTAAGAGACATCATAATTGTGAGCCTACCGGTTTAAAATTTTGGGCCATAGAATCTATCCCTAAAGCTTGGAGGGGTTCTAATAGAATGAGAGAGCTCTCTAAATGTGAAACTAAATGGATATATTTAACTGAAGCTTTGTCTCCTAAGGGATTGAATGTGGAACTGGACTTAAATTGTTTTATCAGTGATGCATAAGTTTATTTTAATTTATTTAATATTTGATTTATTTTATTTTTTATTTATTTTATTAATAATTTTTTATATTAATTTTGTATTTATATATACATTCATATAAATTTTTTATTAACATATATAAATGTTTTATTAATATATATTTATTTTATTTTATTGATGTAGATTAATATTTATTTTAAATATATTTTATTATGGTACTGTATATATAATTGTGATTGTGCTGATTGCTATTGCATTGACATGTATTGCTATCACCCTGTTGTTATACTATTTGCACACAAGATGGTGCTGCTGCAGTTTGGTAGTCCGCTGTGTATATATCATATATATATCAGATCGTGTATATTAGTGATAATACACCGCATCAGGTGTTGTAGTAATTGGGCCAATCAGGCAGGAGTTGGGTCCTTAAGAACGTTCTCCATGCACTGTTGACCACTCCCTCAGAAGATGTCGTCTGACGAAACGCGTTAGGGTGTGGCTTTATCGGTGACGTCATCACGCACGCTGACTCACGTGTCCGGATCACGTGGTTGCACCATCGCCATCTTGGTTGCAGGCGGGTGGGTGAGACGCCGGAGACAGAGCCTGAGGCTCTATTAATCAATGCTATACATTTTTCTATTTATTGTGAGTGCGGTTTTATGGGGGGTTTGTTACCTTAATAAAGTTACTGGATGATATTGCACTATGGCGAGTATGTTCTTTATTCACATGTACAAACTGGATATATGAGGATTTCTTTAAAATCGGAGCGTAGTGGTGGATTGATGGATATTTACAGATACGGTGGTTTATTAACAGCACATGGTGAGTGTGCATTTTGATGGGGTGTTCTGAGCACTGGATGTCACTTTGGTGAAGGAGGATCTCATTACTTCATTGATAGAGGATCATTATATATGGACTTTTCTGAATGGACTATATTTTGTTTGATATTAATTTATTTGTGTGCACTTATTTGGTGGTGTATTTATTAATTCATATTAATTTATATATTCTTTAAGTATTTATTTATAGGGTGTAGGGTTGCGCTATTATTTATGATTAGATGGTATCACAATTTATTAACCATTTGCCGCCCGCCCTATGGCCGAATGGCGGGCGGCAAATGTCATCAGCGTTCCGGGTGGATGCCATATGGCGTCCTCCCGCACATGCGCAGATTGCACTCCTGCAGAGCGGCGCAGCGGCGCGATCTGTCACACGGACACGGACGATGACAGATCTGAGTATCGGCCCCTGTACCATGTGACCTGCTGTGACCAATCATAGCTGGTCACATGACAGTTGTATACAATGGATGGCTTCATTCATGCCATCCATTGTATACTACTGCCTAGCTGTGAATGGTCACAGCTAATCACATGCACATGTCATGTGATTAGCTGTGGCCAAATCACAGCTAAGCACAAAAAAAAAAAACCCTGAATGAATCGATGTCATTCAGGTAAATGCTTGCTTATAGCAAAGTAATTCTTTGCTATAAGCAAATTGTGTAAAAAAAATACTGATCACTTCCCCAAAGTAGTACAATGTTACTATGGTAACATTGTACTACTTTGGCCATAGTGAAATATGAAAAAAATCATAAAAAAAAGAATAAAAGTTTAATAAAAAATAGAAAATAATTTAAAAAAATATATATATAATTTTTTTTTTTCATACTGTCACCAGTCAGTGTCCCTGATCACCGATATGCCAGTTATATGATGACGCTGTACTGCACTGGTGACATTATGTAAAAAAAAAAAATAGTGAAACTAATTTTTTCATTTTCCAAAAAATTATGACAAAAAGAATACAACTTCAAAAAACTCGCCATGCCTCTTATGAAGTACGTTGGACTGTCTACTTTGAAAAAAGGGGTCATTTGGGGATATCTGTACTGTCCTGACATTTGGGGGATATCTGTACTGTCCTGACATTTGGGGGATATCTGTACTGTTCTGACATTTGGGGGATATCTGTACTGTTCTGACATTTGGGGGATATCTGTACTGTCCTGACATTTGAGGGATATCTGTACTGTCCTGACATTTGGGGGATATCTGTACAGTTCTGACATTTGGGGGATATATGTACTGTCCTGACATTTGGGGGATATCTGTACTGTTCTGACATTTGGGGGATATCTGTACTGTCCTGACATTTGGGGGATATCTGTACTGTTCTGACATTTGGGGGATATCTGTACAGTTCTGACATTTGGGGGATATATGTACTGTCCTGACATTTGGGGGATATCTGTACTGTTCTGACATTTGGGGGATATCTGTACTGTCCTGACATTTGGGGGATATCTGTACTGTCCTGACATTTGCGGGATATCTGTACTGTCCTGACATTTGAGGGATATCTGTACTGTGCTGACATTTGGGGGATATCTGTACTGTCCTGACATTTGGGGGATATCTGTACTGTCCTGACATTTGAGGGATATCTGTACTGTGCTGACATTTGGGGGATATCTGTACTGTCCTGACATTTGGGGGATATCTGTACTGTCCTGACATTTGGGGGATATCTGTACTGTCCTGACATTTGAGGGATATCTGTACTGTGCTGACATTTGGGGGATATCTGTACTGTTCTGACATTTGGGGGGATATCTGTACTGTCCTGACATTTGGGGGATATCTGTACTGTCCTGACATTTGGGGGATATCTGTACTGTCCTGACATTTGGGGGATATCTGTACTGTTCTGACATTTGTAGGATATCTGTACTGTTCTGACATTCTTGGACCTCAAGAAATTAGATTGGCCGTCAGTACTTCAGGATTGATCAATATTCAGATCTATACCATAGTTTGTTAACTCTATAACTTTCCAACAAACTAAATAATACATCCTAATTTGGGTTATTTTCACCAAAGACATGTAGCAGAATACATCTCGGCCTAAATTTATGAAGAACAATTATTTATTTGTAAACTTTTATAACAGAAACAAAGAAAAACTATTTTTTTTCAAAATCTTTGGTCTTTTTTTTGTTAATTTAGCAAAAAATAAAAACCTCAGCGGTGATTAAATACCACCAAAAGAAAGCTCTAGTTGTGTGAAGAAAATGATAAACTTTTAGTTTGGGTACAATGTTGTATGACCGCGCAATTGTCATTGAAAGTGTGAGAGTGCTGAAACCTGAAAACTGGCCTGGCAGGAAGGGGTAAAATTGCCCGGTATTGAACTGGTTAATATTGCAGAAAAAATATATACATATAGAAGATGGAGAGACAGGTACACTCACATGTTATCTCAGGCTTGGCCCTTGGTCTCCCAGTTTAGAGATATCTTAAAATTTATACAGAAGATGGATAGACTGTTACACTCACATGTTATTTTGAGTGTACCAGTCTGTCCGTCTTCTATATAAATCTTTTTTTCTCTGCTTTTTGTGTAAAATCGTTTATACTGAAGGATATATCTTAAGGTATGTTTTTATAGTTGGGTCATACTCCTGGAAATCCTAATTGATGGTCCTGAGGAAGCACATAGGTGAAACACGTTGACCCCTTCTGAAAAAGTCAAAGGAAGTGACAAAACGCGTCAGAACACGTGACGTCATACGCATCGACGTTGACCAGAAGTGCGATCGTGGCCATCTTGGAAGTGGGAACATGCGGTTTATGTTTCCCTGAACCTGTCCATGTGTACACTGCTTGTGAGGAGGAGCTGTTACCACGGAATTTTTATGTGAGTTACCAATAAAGAAGAATATCTTTTATATTGTGACTGGTTTTCTGGAGGAAAGTGGAGGAAGTGACCCTAGTCTTTGGAGAAAATCGATGAGAGGAGAGTGTAACCCAGAGTGGTTAATCTGCCCTGCTGTTTCTGCTATAGGGTAATTACCCATCCATAATAGAGTTGGAGAGTGGTGATCTGGGCTTTGGTTATCACCTTTTATATATATATTTTTGGGTGTGGTGTTATACACTGGCAGTATTATCTGTGGAGTGGTTTTCACACATTGCATTGCATATCCTATGTGAATGTGCTTTCACTCATATTGTCATTTCACTTAGGTGTTTTGACACTTGGTTTGAGTATACACGTTTATTTTGCATGCTGCACAGTGAGTGGCACGTGTGTTTTATCATTTAAGGTATGACACTATGTGGATTTTGTTTCCTTTTTGAGGTGCACGAATATCAGGATGTGCGGGTATTAAGAAGGTTTTGGTGATGAAAGAAGAAGAAAAAGTTTAAGTTTTTGTGTTACACTTGTGAGGATTATTTTTGGGATTTTTGATTTTTATTTTTGGACACGGTGGGACTTTGGACATAATTTTTATATAATTTTTATAATTTTTATATAATTTTTTGGTTTTATTTCATTTGATTTGATGTATCTGCTCATAGAAAAGTCACATATATATTGTTAAGCTGGCCTTCAAGGGTGAAGGTAGATCACTTTTCTGGGATATTATAGGTTTAAGTGTTGTGATATAGAAGTATACGTTGACCTCTATGGTTTACTGGAATTGAAGAATGTTTGAATTGAAGAAACGATCTATATATTTGAGCGATGACCTGTTTTTAGTGGGGGTTTTTTTTTTGTTATTTTGGATTTTATAGAAATATAATAGCAATAAAAATCGTCGTTTTTATTACATTTCTATAAAATCCAAAATAACAAAAAAAAACCCCACTAAAAACAGGTCATCGCTCAAACGTGTTTCGCCTATGTGCTTCCTCAGGACCATCAATTAGGATTTACATGAGTATGACCTAATTATAAAAACATACATTAAGATATATCCTTCAGTATAAACAATATTACACAAAAAGCAGAAAAAAAATTATATAGACGATGGAGAGACTGGTACACTCGCATGTTATCTCGGGCTTGGCCCTTGGTCTCCCAGTGTAGAGAGTGTACCAGTCTACCGTCTTCTATATAAATCTTTTTTATTTTCTGCTTTTTGTGTAACATTGTTTATACTGAAGGATATATCTTAATGTATGTTTTTATAGTTAGGTCATACTCCTGGAAATCCTAAATTATGGTCCTGAGCAGGGGCGGACTGACAACTCATGGGGCCCCCGGGCAATAGGGGATCATGGGGCCCCTGTGTCCTTGCCCAAACTCAAAAAAGCCTATGAAAAATGTACCAGGGGCATCTCATGGGGCCCCCTACTGACCCTGGGCCCTTGGGCAGTGCCTGAGTTTCCAAATGGTCAGTCCGCCCCTGGTCCTGAGGAAGCACATAGGTGAAACACGTTGATATTTGAATGATGACTTTATATTGTTTTTAGTTGGGGGGGGTTGTTATTTTGGATTTTATAGAAATGTAATAGGAATAAGAATCTGTTTTTATTACACGTTGACCTCTATGGGTTACTGGAATTGAAGAAATGTATTATTTATTTCAGGTACTTATATAGCGCCATCGACTTACGCAGCGCTTTACATATATATTGTACATTCACATCAATCCCTAACCCTCAAGGGGTGTACAATCTAAGGTCCCTAACTCGCATTCATATATTAGGGACAATTTAGACAGGACCCAATTAACCTACCAGCATGTCTTTGGAGGGTAGGAGGAAACCAGAGGACCCCCACACAGGGACAGGGAGAACATGAAAACTCCAGGCAGGTGGTGCCATAGTTGGGATATGAACCAAGGACCCTAGTACTGCCAGGCAGTAGTGCTAACCATTCAGCCACTGTGCTATGTATTGGCCAGCTTTGCACATGTATGGCCAAATCTAAGATCAGCCAACCATGAATATGAGTTATTCTAGGGGTGTCAAGCTGGCGGCCCTCCAGATGTTGCAAAACTACAAGTCCCATCATGCCTCTGACTTTGGGAGCCATCCTTGCAGATGTCAATCTTGCAATGCCTCATAGGACTGGTAGTTTGGCAACAGCTGGAGGGCCGCCAGTTTGACACCTGTGAGGTACCCTAGGTTCACATATGGGGACACTAGTTCTAGTGACCTGGGGGCCCCCAAGGAATTCTCTTAATTTGCAGGGATTTCCTATCACTTCCTGTTTGGCTATGGGACAAGAAGTGAAGGGAAATCTCCCCAATGGCAGAAGTGCTAACCATTTAGCCACTGTGCTGCCCAATATGACCTATGTCTTTGAGTGATGACCTTATATTGTTTTTAGTGGGCTTTTTGGATTTTATAGAAATGTAATAAAAACTACGATTTTTCTTGATCTGTTATGTGTTCCCTGGTACCAGTAAGGTCCGACATTTTATTTTTTTTTATTTTCATCCCCCGATATTTGTATACTGACAGGTGCCCCTTGAAGGGAGACTGCTGTAGGAGACATCCATTGGCTCCATTGCTGGTCGTCTTCTGAAAGTGCTAATTTCCTGGCTTTCTTCGATCCTGGCCCTACCTCTATAGCCTTTTACAAGATCATAGAACCCAAGTTCAGCCAATGCTTTTTGTTGTTGTTTTAGCTTTGTGTAGAGCGCAGTAGCTGGCAGCCTCTGCCTGGTCTTTATTGCTGTCCATGTCCCCATTGGGAAATGTTCCCCTCACTTTCTATCCGGAGGGGGAGTTGATAGGAAGAATCTCCAATTAGTATTTAGTACACAGGCAAGAAACCCATTTTTAATAAGGCGGGAGGGATAATACAGGAGGGATCAGAGGGCTCTGTTCCTTAGAGCTGACAATCTAAGAGGGGGGGGTGTACCTTCCCATCCCAGTGACAACTGGTGTACTAATCTCTTGTATGGGTGTCCCATGGAGAGGAAATGAAGGGAAATAGAATTCCCAAAGGAGTCACAGACCTAAAAAAAATTAGAGATGTTATCTCTTCCCCATTCCATGGAACACACAAGATGTCTGGAGTCAAGTTTTAAGGTGTCAGTAAACCCAAATGGTATTTTTACACTGGAGGCTCCCAGATGACAATAGTTTCCATATACTCTTCTGTACAACCAGTTCAGTAAATGGTAGATTCCTGGTCATCCTGCCAGTGTGCCGGCCTTTCTCATTCCCGGTAGCAACGCTCTGCGGACTGATCTTCCCTATGCAGCGTTGTCACCCGCATGTTCATGCTCCATTTATGTGTCCCAAACAGCCGTGATCCCCTCCACTCCAGCATTCCCCCCGTGAGGTGTCATGCCAATAAGAAATTGTTTTTTGTGTTCGTCTTCCCAACCAGTATAGCAGGAGGGATGTAGATGGGCTCACTGACACACTGCATAATGGGGGCTTACTGACACACTGCATAATGGGGGCTTAGTGACACACTGCATAATAGGGGCTTAGTGACACACTACATAACGGGGGCTTACTGACACACTGCATAATGGGGGCATACTGACACACTACATAATGGGGTCTTACTGACAGACTGCATAACGGGGGCTTACTGACACACTGCATAAGGGGGGCTTAGTGACATACTGCATAATGGGGGCTTACTGACACACTGCATAACGGGGGCTAACTGACGCTACATAACGGGTCTTACTGACAGACTGCATAACGGGGGCTTACTGACACACTGCATAAGGGGGGCTTACCGACACACTACATAACGGGGGCTTACTGACACACTACATAATGGGGGCTTACTGACACACTGCATAACGGGGGCTTACTGACACACTACATATTGGGTTCTGTATATTGGCTTACTGAAACTTTCATTCTACACTTTGAACAAATCTCCTGGTTTATTGATGGGTATCTCTGTAGATTATTTATTGTTCTTTATTTGCTTCATTTAAAAGGCAGAAATTCTCACATTTGTGATAATTTGGGAGCCAATAGCTTGAGGTTTTCTTGCGTACAAAGAGAAGGATTCAGCTGAGCACAATATATATAGCCGGCCCGGTGCCAACGCTGTTCTATGACCCATGCACAATATCTCCTGTGGGTGGGTTTGGTATCCTGTGGCCCCCAGCAGTAGCAGTAGTACCAATCGCAGCGTGCCTTGCAGTGTCTGTAGTTCCTTAGTAGCCAAAGGGCCACAGCTTGCCCATTGCACTTCCAGATGGTGCCTTGCAAATGTTTCTCTTTGTCACATCATTCCTCCCTTCTTCTGGTCACCATACACGGTCCAATCTGATGGTACAGTCAGTGTTAGATTTACCAACATGATGTAATATGAGGACCTACCTAATATATCCAACACATTGGTAGCCATTGAGGCTGGCATGTCAACTACATAGCTATTGGTAGATCTAAGGCAGCCCATACATAAGCAGGTTGAAAGAAAAAAAAGATCTGATTCCCCCTTTCACACTTTTGAGATGGATGGGGGAATCCTCCCCGCTGAGCTATTGTATGCTGACAGCAGGAAGACTTCCCCACCATCAGAATACACTGATCAGCATTGCAGCCTATAGCCTGCAGCCTGATGGACAATCCACCCAAGCGGCTGTACAGAAGTCAATCGATAGATCGACATCTGTACACCCCCTATGCCAGGGGTAGGCAACCTGCGGCTCTCTAGCTTTTGTGGAACTACATTTCCCATGAGGCATTGCAAAGATTACAAAACTGACAGTTACAGCTATGACTTGCAGAGGCATGATGGAACTTGTAGTCCTGCGGCTCTCCGGTTGCCTTCCCCTGCCCTATGCCTATATATGCATTGAAATTTAGCAGTCCTGAATTCCTATCCATGTATGGGCAGCTTAAAGGAGATTGTACAATCAGGTTGTCATATCTCTGATGAGCTCATGATTTGTCTAATAAAAAAAATGTGTTTTTAGAGTTGGGCCGGTTCGGCTTAAATGGATATTTCGGTCACGGGTTCATTCTTATGGGTGGTGTTGGTAGTCGCTTTTTTTTTTTTTAAGGCTCCATGCACACGGGGCGTTTTAATAACGTGGTAACATTAGCTGTGTAAAGTCACGTTAAAAATGTGAGTTTTTCAGCGTTTTTGTATTAGCCTTTAGCTGCGTTTTTTCAGGTTTCTATTTTTTAGCGTTTTTTTAGAGGTGTTTTTTTTTTAACTAAAAAAAGTATTTTTTAGTCAAAAGTAAAAAAAACACTGATTTGCCGTGATTTACTACGTTTTGCAGCGTTAGAGCATTTTTACAGCTAAAAAACTCCTCTAGAAACCCACTAATTCTGGTGTTTTTTTCAGCCATAAACATGTTGATTCCAGTCTATATGTGTATGGACACATAGGATGACATGCTGGGGGGGTTACTGGCTGTAGAAAAAAACATCAAAAGCCAAAAACAGCCGCTGTAAAACGTCCCGTGTGCGTGAGGATTGAGCCCCCATACACACGGGACGTTTTGATAACGCTAGTAATGTTAGCTGTGTAAAGTCATGTTAAAAATGTGAGTTTTTCAGCGTGTTTGTAATAGCGTTTTGCCGCTTTTTTTGTGTTTGTGTTGTTTAGAGGTTATTTTTTTTTAACAAAAAATTTTTTTGTAAAAAAAAGTCCAAAAACGATGGTTTGCTGTGACTTACCGCATTTTTCAGTGTTTTTACAGCTAAAAAAACTCCTCTAGGATCCCTCTAGTTCTGGTTTTTTTTCCAGCCAAAAAACATTGATTCCAGTCTGTGTGTGTATGGACACCTAGGATAACATGCTGGGGGGTTACTGGCTGTAGAGGGAAAAAAAGCCCAAAACAGCCGCTGTATAAACGTCCCGTGTGCATGAGGGCTGAAGTGTGAGCTGGAGTTTGGCTTCAATTTGTTAGTGTATTTAAATCTGCTAATATATCAAACGCTCCCCTCCTCCCAGAATGACATTGTTGTCTGCTGTGCCTCCTGTGCTCATTCCTCCAGAGTTGTGCCTCATTAATGCTGGAGATGTGTTACTGGCCAGATCACCAGGGGAAAAAAAAAAAAAAGAAGAAAACTAATGTAGCCGCCACATCCAATGATTGATAAACTGCAATATATGACATTTTTTTGTTTTGGGATTATAATTCAGAGCCGTTTTTACATACTTCAGTGAGCTCAGCAGACTAATGTAGGCCATTGACGGGTCGAAAACCAGCTGTTTTAAAAAAAATGAAAAATCTGTCGTACGATCAGCCAACGTTACCACCAACGGTAAAAAAAAATCGGCAGATTTTCATCCCGTCTACGGCCGGCATTTAACCCCATAATTACTTCTGTCCCTGCAGAGAGCTCCGCTATTAAATTTTACATGAAAATCTTGCGGTTGCAACAATGTATCCATTTGTATCCATTTGTATCCATTTTGGATACAGATGTTTCTATTCGGATACAGATAGATACATTGTTGCAACCGCAAGACTTTCATGTAAAATATAATAGCGGACTGGAATTCTTCCTCTTCCTCTTCTTCCTCCATCATTGCCGGGAAAATCGGCCGATCGACAAAATCAGCCGCAAATTTTCCAACATGCCCGATTAAAAAAAAAATGTGCAAAAAGCCCGAAAAGCAGCCGACCAATTAATCCACTAACTGTGCGAAAATCGGCCGATCGTCAAAATCTGCCACGAATTTCCAACATACCCGATTAAAAAAAAAAAATGTGCAAAAAGCCCGAAAAGCAGCCGACCAATTAACCCACTAATGGTGTGAAAATTGGCCGATTTTCGACCCGTCTATGGCCCCCGGTTTGCTCCGGCAGGGGGAGAAGACCAACCAGAACCAAAACACACAATACAGGTGAATATACTAAAAAAAAAAATCAAAAACTGAACGATCGTTTCAGCCGGATCCTTCATTCTAGTGAATCCTTTGTACTTTTTTATACTTTTTTTTTGCTCGTTCTCCATGTTTAACGACTACACAAGACTTTGGGGTGTTTTATCTCCATCTCTGTGAAGGATTCCAGAGACTTTTCTTTCTTTAGTTCAACTTTTTTTTCCTGAACTTCTCATGTATTTTATATTCGTGATTTTTTTGTGTTTTGAGACTGAAAAGGGAATTTGTGTGTTTACTGCGATGTGTGAGAATCGTCCTGTGAGCGGCACATCGACTCTCCATTATCAGTATTATATGCTGCTTTAATGTGACTTTATCTTCTTTATTGGATTTAGGATGACAGTGAAATGTTCTCCAACAATAAACTTTTTTTTCTTCTAAATGGTGAGAATCTTCAATATAAACGATCACTTAAAAATGTACAAATCTACAAATCATCCATTCCATTACAACTGGGGTCTCCACATGTTCCAAAGGGCCAGTTTACTGTCCTCAGTGGGAGTAAAAAATGTCCACCTTTGCTGTCAGTGGGGGGAATAGTGCCCCATCATTGGTGTCAGTGGGAGGAATAGTGCCCCATCATTGGTGTCAGTGGGAGGAATAGTGTCCCATCATTGGTGTCAGTGGGAGGAATAGTGCCCCATCATTGGTATCAGTGGGAGGAATAGTGCCCCATCATTGGTATCAGTGGGAGGAATAGTGCCCCATCATTGGTATCAGTGGGAGGAATAGTGTCCCATCATTGGTGTCAGTGGGAGGAATAGTGCCCCATCATTGGTGTCAGTGGGAGGAATAGTGTCCCATCATTGGTATCAGTGGGAGGAATAGTGCCCCATTATTGGTGTCAGTGGGAGGAATAGTGCCCCATCATTGGTGTCAGTGGGAGGAATAGTGTCCCATCACTGGTGTCAGTGGGAGGAATTGTGCCCCATCACTGGTGTCAGTGGGAGGAATAGTGCCCCCATCATTGGTATCAGTGGGAGGAATAGTGCCCCATCATTGGTGTCAGTGGGATGAATAGTGCCCCATCATTGGTGTCAGTGGGAGGAATAGTGTCCCATCACTGGTGTCAGTGGGAGGAATAGTGCCCCATCATTGGTGTCAGTGGGAGGAATAGTGCCCCATCATTGGTGTCAGTGGGAGGAATAGTGTCCCATCACTGGTGTCAGTGGGAGGAATTGTGCCCCATCACTGGTGTCAGTGGGAGGAATAGTGTCCCATCATTGGTGTCAGTGGGAGGAATAGTGTCCCATCATTGGTGTCAGTGGGAGGAATTGTGCCCCATCATTGGTGCCAGTGAGAGGAATAGTGTCCCATCATTGGTGTCAGTGGGAGGAATAGTGTCCCATCATTGGTGTCAGTGGGAGGAATAGTGCTCCATCATTGGTGTCAGTGGGAGGAATAGTGCCCCATCATTGGTATCAGTGGGAGGAATAACGCCCCATCATTGGTGTCAGTGGGAGGAATAGTGCCCCATCATTGGTGTCAGTGGGAGGAATAGTGCCCCATCATTGGTGTCAGTGGGAGGAATAGTGCCCCATCATTGGTGTCAGTGGGAGGAATAGTGCCCCATCATTGGTATCAATGGTAGAAGTAGTGCCCCATCATTGGTGTCAGTGGGAGGAATAGTGTCCCATCATTGGTGTCAGTGGGAGGAATAGTGCCCCATCATTGGTATCAGTGGGAGGAATAGTGCCCCATCATTGGTATCAGTGGGAGGAATAGCGCCCCATCATTGGTATCAGTGGGAGGAATAGCGCCCCATCATTGGTATCAGTGGGAGGAATAGTGCCCCATCATTGGTATCAGTGGGAGGAATAGTGCCCCATCCTTGGTATCAGTGGGAGGAATAGTGCCCCATCATTGGTATCAGTGGGAGGAATAGTGCCCCATCATTGGTATCAGTGGGAGGAATAGTGCCCCATCATTGGTGTCAGTGGGAAGAATAGCGCCCCATCATTGGTGTCAGTGGGAGGAATAGTATCTCATATCAGAGGGCTGAATAGTGCCCCAAGGGCCGGATGAAGGCAAACAAAGGGCAGCACCTGGACACAGTTCGGAGCCCACTGCATTACAAGGTAAGCTTTGGAACTAAGCTATAAATAAATGGTGTAGCGCTGCTTTTCATTAAGAAAAAGAGAAAAGAGAAGTGTAGATATTGGGTACTACAATACACCTCCCCCGCTACGTGTAAACTCTAGTGCATACCATGTACACATCACATATGATTAGTCCACAAACAGGAGAGAGACATCTTGCTGAAACGAAATTGTGCTGCGTATCAAGAGTGATGCACTTATAACAAAGAATGTGCTGTATGGTGCTACAATGCACCTTCCTCTCTACAATACACCTTCCTCTGTACAATACACCTTCCTCTCTACAATGCACCTTCCTGTCTACAATGTACCTTCCTCTCTACAATGCACCCTCCTCTCTACAATGCACCTTCCTCTCTACAATGCACCCTCCTCTCTACAATGCGCCTTCCTCTCTACAATGCACCTTCCTTTCTACAATGCACCTTCCTCTCTACAATGCACTTTCCTCTCTACAATGCGCCTTCCTCTCTACAATGCACCTTCCTCTCTAGTTAACCTTATGGATACATAAAATTAATTATTTGAATCAAGATAATTCTGTGCTGATTCAAAGTGAGTCCAAAAAGAACATGAAGTGCTGAGTAATCCACTGGGACTACGATTCCCCTTCCACATCAGTAGAAAGTCAGTACAGTTTCTGTTTATATCAGTGCACATGCACTTGTCTGTGATCAGAGCAGCGACTCCACTCGCGCTCCTCCTGCACAACCGCACTCATCACAATTATTTCATCTCCTCTAAGAAGCCGGTCCAGAAGCGCTCGGGTTGAATCCTCCATCCCTGGGCTTCGGTGTGATATCCTCCAATCCAATCATCTCTCAGTACAGATCAAACCTTCTTTCCTCCTCCACTTGGACCGTACCATGCAGCATTCAGAGGGGGGAGCTCCCGTAGAGTCATACCATTTACAGTCAGGTCCATAAATATTGGGACATCGACACAATTCTAACATTTTTGGCTCTATACACCACCACAATGGATTTGAAATGAAACGAACATGATGTGCTTCAACTGCAGACTGTCAGCTTTAATTTGAGGGTATTTACATCCAAATCAGGTGAACGGTGTAGGAATTACAACAGTTTGCTTATGTGCCTCCGACTTGTTAAGGGACCAAAAGTAATGGGACAGAATAATAACCATAAATCAAACTTTCACTTTTAATATTTGGTTGCAAATCCTTTGCAGTCAATTACAGCCTGAAGTCTGGAACGCATAGACATCACCAGACGCTGGGTTTCATCCCTGGTGATGCTCTGCCAGGCCTCTACTGCAACTGTCTTCAGTTCCTGCTTGTTCTTGGGGCATTTTCCCTTCAGTTTTGTCTTCAGCAAGTGAAATGCATGCTCAATCGGATTCAGGTCAGGTGATTGACTTGGCCATTACATAACATTCCACTTTTTTCCCTTAAAAAACTCTTTGGTTGCTTTTGCAGTCTGTTTTGGGTCATTGTCCATCTGCACTGTGAAGCGTCCAATGAGTTGTGAAGCATTTGGCTGAATATGAGCAGATAATATTCCCGAAACACTTCAGAATTCATCCTGCTGCTTTTGTCAGCAGTCACATCATCAATAAATACAAGAGAACCAGTTCCATTGGCAGCCATACATGACCACGCCATGACACTACCACCACCATGCTTCACTGATGAGGTGGTATGCTTAGGATCATGAGCAGTTCCTTTCCTTCTCCATACTCTTCTCTTCCCATCACTCTGGTACAAGTTGATCTTGGTCTCATCTGTCCATAGGATGTTGTTCCAGAACTGTGAAGGCCTTTTTAGATGTCTTTTGGCAAACTCTAATCTGGCCTTCCTGTTTTTGAGGCTCACCAATGGTTTCCATCTTGTGGTGAACCCTCTGTATTCACTCTGGTGAAGTCTTCTCTTGATTGTTGACTTTGACACACATACACCTACCTCCTGGAGAGTGTTCTTGATCTGGCCAACTGTTGTGAAGGGTGTTTTCTTCACCAGGGAAAGAATTCTTTGGTCATCTGCCACGGTTGTTTTCCGTGGTCTTTATGGTCTTTTGGTGTTGCTGAGCTCACCGGTGCGTTCCTTCTTTTTAAGAATGTTCCAAACAGTTGTTTTGGCCACGCCTAATGTTTTTGCTATCTCTCTGATGGGTTTGTTTTTTCAGCCTAATGATGGTTTGCTTCACTGATAGTGACAGCTCTTTGGATCTCATCTTGAAAGTTGACAGCAACAGATTCCAAATGCAAATAGCACACTTGAAATTAACTCTGGACCTTTTATC
>NW_028318626.1:900000-970000 GCF_062004578.1 Staurois parvus
AGCCACCTCTGGAAATCCAAATATTAAGTATATCCAAGGCAGTGGTTACCAATTAAAGGATGGGAGAAAGCAACGTCACAATGTTGACAGCCATTGTCTCGTGTTTAAAGCGGAGTTCAACCCAAAAGGGGAAGTTCCGCTTTAATGATTGGCCCCCCGCTCCCCATTAAGGACTGGCACCTTTGGGGAACTGGTTCTCAAAATTGACAGGTACCCGCTCCCACTTCTGCTACAATCAACTAGGCGATCGGAAGTGGAAGTAGTCCTCCTACCCTCCCTCCCTGTAGTCTTGTGGGACACATGACAGGTCCCAGAAGAAGACGGGGCCATTCAGGAAGCACAGCGCTGCTCACGCCTGTGCAGTGGGCACCCAGCTGTGAAGCCGCAAGCTGTCACAGCCTAGTGCCAACACTGAAGATGCCGGCACCTGGAATACAGGACGTGCTGTGGCGGGGCACCGCGGGATCGTGGGACAGATGAATGGCTGTTTTTTAAAAGTCAGCAGCTACGGTTTTTGTTATTTTTACAGAGTGAGCGGAACTCCGCTTTAACTTGATATAAAGTTATTGCTTTATAGGAACTCAAAAAAAAGAATGGAGGACCGGTTACCATTGCTTTGCTTTAAAAAAGAACCCAATGAATGAAAAGACCTCAAATGACCAAAGAACCTACATAAGCTATTAGCTAAGGCCACCAAGAGTTAGACCGACTCTTACCGACGTAAAGCCACCTCTGTAAATCCAAAAATTAAGTATATCCAAGGCAGTGTTTACCAATTAAAGACAGGAGAAAGCAACGTCACAATGTTGATAGCCATTGTCTCAAGTGCTTAAGGTGTCACTTTATAGAAACTCAAAAGAAAGAATGGAGGACTGGTTACCATTCCTTTGCTTTAAAAAGGATCCCAATGAATGAGAAGACCTCAAAATGACCAAAGAACCTACATAAGCTATTAGCTAAGGCCACCAAAAGTTAGACCAACTCTTACCAATGTAAAGCCACCACTGGAAATCCAAAAAGACTTTGCAAAAAGTGTTCATCTGTACAGAGCAACCAGCAGATAATTACAGCCTAAAGTGCTTAACTTTATAAAAAGTTATGGCTTTAGAGAAATTAAAAAAGCCACCTCTGGAAATTGAAATAAACTTTCCAAATTGTGCCCGTTTGTACAGAACAGCCAACAGATAATTATAGCGTAAGGTGCTTAACTTCATAGAAAGTTACTGCTTTGGAGAAGTTAAAACAGAATGGAGGACTGGTTATCATTCATTTGTTTATTCAAAGCTCCATGGGAATGAAAAGACCTTAAATGATCAAAGAATTTACGTAAGTTATTAGCTAAGGCCACCAACAGTTGGACCAACTCTTACCGACATGAAGCCACCACCAGAAATCACAAAAACATTTGCATAAAGTGTCACCAGCAGATCATCACAGTCTAAAGTGCTTCATGGATCATGGATAAAGTGCTTCATGAAAGACCTTGAAGCATCAAAGAACTTACATAAGCTATTAGCTAAGGCCACCAAAAGTTGGACCAACTCTTACCAACATGAAGCCACCACCAGAAATCACAAAAAAACATTGCATAAAGTGTCACCAGCAGATCATCACAGTCTAAAGTGCTTCATGGATCATGGATAAAGTGCTTCATGAAAGACCTTGAAGGATCAAAGAACTTACATAAGCTATTAGCTAAGTGTAACGGAACCGGACCCCGACTGCACTAAGGTATTTCCGTTAGACTCCCATTTCCCTGTCTGAACACAGATCCACGGACACCATCACTGGCCATACAAGACGAAACAGCACCAGACTTGTCTTAAAACAGGAAGTAGACTGCTTTATTTTAACATAGATACAAGATATATACACAGGGTGGGGAAATACACCCAGTACCAGGAAACACATCAGCAGGCCGTCCCATCAGGGGGAAGGGCTGCCGGAAACACCCCCCACCAAGCCAGTACAAACACATATATCCCATAATAGTTTGCTCCCGAGCAAGACACACAATAGAACAATGGGATGCAGCCGCATGACAGTGAACAATGAACAACCCCCCACCCCAATATTAGAACATTCCACCCTGCACACCTTAACAGGCACAGGGTGACTTACACATAATAGGGATATGGGGAGCTGAGACAGGGGTCTCCCCACCTCTCCAAAGGTGGCTGTTCCATGGGGCCCCCATCCAAAGTCACTCCCATCATACTAAGGCCACCAAATGTTGGACCAACTGTTACCGACATGAAACCACCACCAGAAATCCCAAAAAAACATTGCATAAAGTGTCACCAGCAGATCATCACAGTCTAAAGTGCTTCATGGATCATGGATAAAGTGCTTCATGGATCATGGATAATATGCTTCATGTATCATAGATAAAATGCTTTATGGATCATGGATAAAGTGCTTCATAGATCATGGATAAAGTGCTTCATAGATCATGGATAAAGTGCTTCATGTATCATGGATAAAGTGCTTCATGTATCATGGATAAAGTGCTTCATGTATCATGGATAAAGTGCTTCATGAAAGACCTTGAAGGATCAAAGAACTTACATAAGCTGTTAGCTATGGCCCACAAAAGTTGGACCAACACAAAGAGACCTCCGGAAATCCAAAAATAATTTGCAAAAAGTGTCCATCGCTACAGTACAGCCAGCAGGAAAAAAAAAAAACGCTTTGAGTGTTAGTAGTAACTTCTCATACTTTACAAACCAACTCTTGCTTTGAGTATGAGATTCTATCTTGGAGTCTTCTTAGCTACTTTAAGTTTTTCCCTGGGTGCCTTCAAACAACCAATCACAGCTGGTAAAGCACAACATTGCCGAGTTCGAAAATCAACTAACAAACAATTTTGCCGTTTGCACCTCAAATAAAACGCTTATTTAGAGAATTATGAAGGAGCGTTGGTCTGTACGTTTTTCCAGATGTTCAAGAGCATTATCGCAAGTTGTGAAACACCGACGCGATATTAAATCTCTGGGATTAATAATAAAAAATCTGAACCTTTTGGGGTTTTTTTTTTTTTATCAAGTGCAAGTTAAGACCTAGATCTAGAAACACACGAGTTAGACAAGACAGAAAACCAAAGGCAAAATCTGAAAATTTACAAAAAGAATATTATTATTATAATTATATTATAATTATATATAATTTTTCTCTCTCTCTCTATGTTTATTTATTGATTGATTTTTATTCAGCAAGGCATATAGATGTACCTACAACTTGCTTTTGGGGGTTTTTTTTTAGCAAGGGTTAGGAAGGACCTAGACCTAGAAATGTATCAGTTAGACTAGGCAGAAAATCAAAGGCAAATCTAAATCTGAAATTTTACAAAAATAATAATTATTATTATTATACAGGATTTATATTATTATTATTGTTATTATACAGGATTTATATTATTATTATTGTTATTATACAGGGTTTATATTATTATTATTGTTATTATACAGGGTTTATATTATTATTATTGTTATTATACAGGATTTATACTATTATTATTATTATTATACAGGATTTATATTATTATTATTGTTATTATACAGGGTTTATATAGCACCAACAGTTTGCTCAGCGCTTTACAATATAACGGGAAACAATACAACAACAATACAGTTCAATACAAGAGGGATAGGAGGGCCCCGCTACAATCTAATCCCACACTAGAAAATTAAATCATATATATATATATATTAATTATTATTATTTTATGTTTTTATTATTATTTATTTATATTTGTAATTTCTTTTTTTCATCAAAATAATCCCTATGTGCTTTTTATTCAGCGAGGCATATAGACATACCTACAACTTGCTTTTGTTTTTTTATCAAGTTTTAGGAAGGACCTAGACCTAGAAATGCATGAGTTAGACTAGGCAGAAAACCAAAGGCATTACGTCACCATTTTTTTTTTTCTTTAATCAAAATGATTCCTATGTACTTTTTATTCAGTGAGGCGTACATACGTACCTTTATAACTTGCTATACACACCCCATAAACCCCCAACTATCATCATGTGTAAATGAATAATCAAGTCAGCCTCATTAAAAATAAAAAAAAAAATAAAAAAGGAAAAAATGGTGGAAAATCATTCAAAAAAATAAATTTGTTTCTAAATAACGACCTGAGTTTATTAATGACCACCGTCAACAGCGAAAAGAGCCCTACATCTTACTTATGCAAAATAAATTCATCCGGCCTCATTAATATTCATCTATATTCAAATACCATTTCGAATGAAAGAAAGCATTAGGATAACCCCATAGCTAATTGTATTCGTATTGTTATTTGCAGAAAGGAAAGACAAGTGTTAAGTAGATGCTTGGTGGATATATCATGATTTTCACCGATGACCTGAACGCTTTCCAGAAGCTCGTGGATTCCAGGGCATTCTGGTTTTTTTTTTTTTCTTTCGTTTTTTTTTTTTTTATAAGCAGTAAGAGTATTATTTTCTGTGCCTATTGACAAGTAGGGGCTGACCTTGTCCTCCGGATGCACAATCAAAAATTGTCATTAACACGTCAAATAAGATATTCAAATGAGCTTAATAACGTGTTACCTAAAAGCTTTGTGGGAAAAAAAAATTCCATAAATTGTCACAATTTAGAGAAAAAAAAAAAAAAAAATCTTCAAGCCTCCACATTGAGTTTTACAATAATGGGTGCTAATAGAATCCGACTTGTTTTTTTGGTTATTTCCAAAACAGCTGCTACAGGTTAAAAACACACCTTTCACGATTGAAAACATGTGTCCTGTCAGGATCCATTAATAATTTATCATTTACACGCCCAACCGGCTTATCTCTGTCTTCCAGGCTCAAACTTTAAATCTGAAGAGGGCTCCCAACTTTTAGGTTTTGCTGACTACTTCACTAATTACCTTTTAGCAGAAGCAGAATTATTGAAAAAAAAGAAAAAAAAATGTTTTAAATAATAATTTTTATTATGGGGGGGGAGGGTGTAGCATAACCTGTGTTAAAAAAAAATTAAAAAAAGCATTTAAATCCTGAATAATAATAATAATAATAATAATCATAGTAAAAAAATATTAATTGCAATTTTTGCTGCATTTTTATTATTTGAGGGGGGGGGGGGTGTCATAACCTGTGTTAAAAAAAAAAGCATACCTTTTATTAAAGAAGCATTTAAATCCTGTATAATAAGTGGGTGTGCATAACCTGTGTTAAAAAAAATTATCAAAAAAAAGCATACCTTGTATTAAAGAAGCATTTATATCCTGTATAATAATAATAATAAAAAAAGTTAAAAAAATATTAATTGCAAATTTTGCTGCATTTTTATTATTTGAGGGGGGGAGCATAACCTGTGTTAAAAAAATAATTAAAAATAAGCATACCTTTTATTAAAGAAGCATTTAAATCCTGTATAATAATAATAATAATTAAAAAAGTAAAAAAAAATTAATTGCAAATTTTGTTGCATTTTTATTATTTGAGGGGGGGGGGCAGCATATCCTCTTAGATTGTAAGCTCCTAGGATCAGGACCCTCCGAATCCTCTTGTATTGAACTGTATTGTTGCTGTATTGTCTCCCGTTATATTGTAAAGCGCTGAGCAAACTGTTGGCACAATATAAATCCTGTATAATAATAATAATAATAATAAAAAAAGTAAAAAAATATTAATAGCAAATTTTGCTGAATTTTTATTATTGGGGGGGGGGGGGAGCATAACCTGTGTTAAAACAATAATTTAAAAAAGCATACCTTGTATTAAAGAAGCATTTAAATCCTGTATAATTTTGCTGCATTTTTATTAATTGAGGGGGGGAGCATAACCTGTGTTAAAAATGTTTTTTAAAAAAAGCATACCTTATATTAACCTCTTCGCGCCGGACACATGCAAATGTGCGGCCTTCTGGCGTCTGGGCCTTGACGCCAAGCGGCCGCACATTTGCGTGCAATTAAGAAAAACATATGTGCTGAGAGCGCGCGCCCTGCACGCTCCCAGCACACATGTCAGATACTCATGGAAAGGTCCCGATCTCTTCTTTCGATCGAGACCTCTTCCCGATCATGTTTCCGCCGTGACAGTGAATCATGGCGGTCACATGACCCTAAAACCCAGCCACGCCTCCCGGCTTCTGAAACCCTTAAAGGGCCGGGAGGTGGCAGCGCCAAGGGGTTAAAGAAGCATTTAAATCCTGTATAATAATAATTAAAAAAAAGTAAAAAAATATTAATTGCAAATTTTGCTGCATTTTTATTATTTGAGGGGGGTGAGCATAACCTGTGGTAAAAAAAAATTATAAAAAAAATAGCATACCTTGTTTTAAAGAATCAGTTAAATCCTGTATAATAATAATAATAAAAAGCAAAAAAAATATGAATTGCAAATTTTGCTGCATTTTTATTTATTTGTGGGGGGGGGGGGGCATAACCTGTGTTAAAAAAATAATTAAAAAAAGCATACCTTGTATTAAAGAAGCATTTAAATCCTGTATAATAATAATAAAAAAAGCAAAAAAATATTAATTGCAAATTTTGCTGAATTTTATTATTTGTGGGGGGGGGCATAACCTGTGTTAAAAAAATAATTTAAAAACAGCATACCTTATATTAAAGAAGCATTTAAATCCTGTATAATAATAATAAAAATAATAGTAGTAAAAAGATATTAATTGCAAATTTTGCTAAATTTTTATTATTTGGGGGGGGGGGGGGGGAGCATGACCTGTGTTAAAAAATAATTTAAAAAAAGCATACCTTGTATTAAAGAAGCATTTAAATCCTGTATAGTAATAATTAAAAAAAAGTAAAAATATATTAATTGCTAATTTTCCTGCATATTTATTATTTGAGGGGGGGAGCATAACCTGTGTACAAAAAAAATAAATAAAAAAAAGCATACCAGCATAAAAGAAGTAATAAAAAATAATTGCAAATTTTGCTACATTTTTATTATTTGTGTGGGGGGAAATAAAATATATAAAAAAGCATAAAAATGTAAAATAAAAAAACAAAAAATAAGAGCATAAAAAAGCATAATCTGTATTTAAAAAAAAAGCATAACAAAAATATAAGCATTAAAAAAAAAGCACAACCTGTATTAAAAAACACATTTTTTTAACGTACAAGTTGAGCGAATTGGCAGGTAGTTTTGGAACACTTGCCTTTTTTGAACATGTACCTTTTTTTGCTTGCGTTTGCATCCTTTGAAAGGCATGCGAACTTACACAAAAAAAAAAAACAGCCTAAAGTGCACTAAAAATGCATAAAAAATGTAACAAGTCACAAAAACGCTGAAAAACCCACAAAGCTTGGATTGCTCTATCAATTCTGTTTCATGGGTGATAATGAAAGTCCTTTGAACTAAATGTTACGGATTTTTTTTTTCTTTTAAACGTTGAAATCAAAGGAAAAAATGGGAAAGGTACGCGCTAAATCGCTAAGCCTTAACGGATTGTCACATACATGAAATAAAGCAAAAACGACTATTGTTTAAGGGTTCCTGTACGTCAAATTAATGTAATGACTCGCAAAGAAAGAATGCACGCTTGAAGGACGCACAATTATTTAAGTGCATGTATCATGGCAGCTGATCAACCATACATAAAAATTGTCACCCTACTTTATTATGCAATTATTTTATGCACTCGTCAAGGAAAGAAAAAAAAAAAAGAAAAAAAAAGGAGGACCTGTCTATTTTGTTTAATTACATCTCTGAATGTTATCATACAACTTCTGCCAGGTAGCAAAAAAAAAAAAATAATAAAAAAAAAAAGGATCTGTCTATTCAGTTTAGTAACGTATCTGAATAATATCACCCAACTTTGGCCAGGTAGCACAAAAAAAATAAATAAAAAAAATAAAAAAAAAGAAGGATCTGTCTATTCAGTTTAGTTAAATATCTGAATATTATCACACAACTTCTGCCAGGTAGCCAAAAAAAAAAAAAAGGTGAAACAGTCTATTCAGTTTAATTATATCTCTGAACGTTATCACACAACTCCTGCCAGGTAGCATGAATATAAATAAATAAATAAATAAATAAATAAATAAAAAAGGAGGACCTGTCTATTCAGTCTAATTACAATATGTCAATATTATGACATAACTTATGTCAGGTAGCAAAAAAAAAAACATTAAAAAAAGGAGGACCTGTCTATTCAGTTTAGCTACATATATGAATATTATCACACAACTTCTGCTGCCAGGTAGCAAAATAAATAAATAAATAAATAAATAAAAAAAAGAAGGATCTGTCTATTCAGTTTAGTTAAATATCTGAATATTATCACACAACTTCTGCCAGGTAGCCAAAAAAAAAAGGTGAAACAGTCTATTCAGTTTAATTATATCTCTGAACATTATCATACAACTTCTGCCAGGTAGCATGAATATAAATAAATAAATAAATAAAAAGGAGGACCTGTCTATTCAGTCCAATTACAATATGTCAATATTATCACATAACTTATGTCAGGTAGTAAAAATAAATAAATAAAAAAAGGAGGACCTGTCTATTCGGTTTAGTTACGTATCTGAATATTATCACACAACTTCTGCCAGGTAGTATGAATATAAAAAAAAAAAAAAAAAAAAAAAAAAAAAAGGGAGGACCTGTCTATTCAGTTTAATTAAAATATGTCAATATTATCATACAACTCAGATAGCAAAAAAAAAAACAAAACAGGGCCCTCCTACCCCTCTTGTATTGAACTGTATTGTCTCCCATTATATTGTAAAGCGCTGAGCAAAATGTTGGCGCCATAAATCCTGTATAATAATAATAATAATAATATTCAGTTTAATTATACATGTGAATATTATCACACAACTTCTGCCAGGTAGCAAAAAAAAAAAAAAAGAAGGATCTGTCTATTCAGTTTAGTAACGTATCTGAATAATATCACCCAACTTTGGCCAGGTAGCACAAAAAAAAAATTTTTAAAAATTAAAAAAAAGGGGAGGAACAGTCTATTCAGTTGAATTATATCTCTGAACATTATCACACAACTTCTGCCAGGTAGCATGAATATAAATAAATAAATAAATAAGTAAATAAATAAAAAGGAGGACCTGTCTATTCAGTCTAATTACAATATGTCAATATTATCACACAACTTATGTCAGATAGCAAAAAAAAAAAAAAAACAGGGCCCTCCTACCCCTCTTGTATTGAACTGTATTGTCTTCCATTATATTGTACAGTGCTGAGCAAATTGTTGGCGTGATATAAATACTGTATAATAATAATAATAATATTCAGTTTAATTATACATGTGAATATTATCACACAACTTCTGCCAGGTAGCAAAAAAGTAAAAAAAAAAAAGGGAGGAACAGTCTATTCAGTTTAGTTACATATCTGAATATTATCACACAACTTCTTCCAGGTAGCATGAATATAAATAAATAAATAAGTAAATAAATAAAAAGGAGGACCTGTCTATTCAGTCTAATTACGATATGTCAATATTATCACACAACTCAGATAGCAAGAAAAAAAAAAAAAAACAGGGCCCTCCTACCCCTCTTGTATTGAACTGTATTGTCTCCCATTATATTGTAAAGCGCTGACCAAATTGTTGTCGTGTAATAAATACTGTATAATAATAATATTCAGTTTAATTACACATGTGAATATTATCACACAACTTCTGCCAGGTAGCAAAAAAAAAAAAAAAGAAGGATCTGTCTATTCAGTTTAGTTACGTATCTGAATGTTATCACACAACTTCTGCCAGGTAGCAAAAAAAAAAAAAATAAGTAAAAAAAAAAAAAAAAAAAGGGGAGGAACAGTTTATTCAGTTTAATTATATCTCTGAACATTATCATACAACTTCTGCCAGGTAGCATGAATATAAATAAATAAGTAAATAAATAAAAAGGAGGACCTGTCTATTCAGTTTAATTACAATATGTCAATATTATCACACAACTTATGTCAGGTAGCAAAAATAAATAAGCAAAAAAAGGAGGACCTGTCTATTCAGTTTAGTTACGTATCTGAATATTATCACACAACTTCTTCCAGGTAGCAAAAAAAAAAAAAAAAAAGGGGAGGATCTGTCTATTCAGTTTAATTATATCTCTGAACATTATCATACAACTTCTGCCAGGTAGCAGGAATAAAAATAAATAAATAAATAAAAAAAAAGAGGACCTGTCTATTCAGTTTAGTTACATATCTGAATATTATCACACAACTTCTGCAAGGTAGCGAAAATATAAAAAAAAAAAAAAAAAATGGAGGACCTGTCTATTCAGTTTAATTAAAATATGTCAATATTATCACACAACTTATGTCAGATAGCAAGAAAAAAAAAAAACAGGGCCCTCCTACCCCTCTTGTATTGAACTGTGTTGTCTTCCGTTATATTGTAAAGCGCTGAACAAATTATTGGCGTGATATAAATACTGTATAATAATAATAATAATAATAATATTCAATTGAATTATACATGTGAATATTATCACACAACTTCTGCCAGGTAGCAAAAAAGAAAAAAAAAAGTTGGAGGAACAGTCTATTCAGTTTAGTTACATATCTGAATATTATCATACAACTTCTGCAAGGTAGCATGAATATAAAAAAAAAAAAAGGGAGGACCTGTCTATTCAGTTTAATTAAAATATGTCAATATTATCACACAACTTATGTCAGATAGCAAAAAAAAAACATTAAAAAAAGGAGGACCTGTCTATTCAGTTTAATTACATACGTAAATATTATCAAACAACTTATGTCAGGTAGCAAAAAATAAAAATAAAAAATAAAAAAAGAAGGATCTGTCTATTCAGTTTAGTTACATAATCTGAATATTATCACACAACTTCTGCCAGGTAGCATGAATATAAATAAATAAAAAATTCAAAAAGGAGGACCTGTCTATTCAGTTTAATTACACATGTCAATATTATCACACAACTTCTGCCAGGTAGAAAAAAAAAAAAAATATAAAAAAGGAGGACCAGTCTATTCAATTTAATTTAATATCTGACTATTATCAAACAACTTCAGCCAGGTAGCAAAAAAAAAAAAAAAAGTGGAACAGTATATTCAGTTTAATTATATCTCTGAATGCTACCACACAACTTCTGCCAGGTAGCATGAAAATAAATAAATAAATAAATAAATAAAAAAGGAGGACCTGTCTATTCAGTTTAATTACAATATGTCAATATTATCACACAACTTATTTCAGATGACAAAAAAAAAAACATTAAAAAAAGGGGACCTGTCTATTCAGTTTAGTTACATATCTGAATATTATCACACCACTTCTGCCAGGTAGCATGAATAAAAATAAATAAATAAATAAAAAGGAGGACCTGTCTATTCGGTTTAATTACATACGTGAATATTATCACACAACTTATGTCAGGTAGCTAAAAAAAAAAAAAAAGGAGGAGGAACAGTCTATTCAGTTTAATTGAATATCTGACTATTATCACACAACTTCTGCCAGGCAATAAAAAAAAATTTTGCTCACATTTTTCAAGCGCTGGGAGGTTCACCTGGCCTAGCCCTTCCCATTGCATCGGCTGCCAGAGCCTGCGTATTAATTGGGACAGCGACAAATTGCAACCTTTTGCAGACGCTCCTCCGAAAAAAAAAAAAAAGGATTTCCGCTACACCTTGGGAATTTTTTTTAAACAGGCTCCTGCAGCCTAGAGGTACACCCAGGGTCACGCCAAAGTAGAGCGCGCGCACGCGGGTTAATTGTGCAACGTCGACGGCCCTTTTTAGCGAGATCTAGGAGGGTTTGCTCTTACTGGTTGTTGCAGAAAAAAAAAAAAAAAAAGGTTAACAGTGAGCTAACGGAGGTGAACTTTTTTTTTTTTTTTAATAAAAAAAATAAAATTGATGCTGCAAACTTGTCCTTTTGTGTAACACGATGAGGCGAACGTCATAGCAGCTTGAAGGCACAGCAGCGATTCAAATCTATAGAACACCCCACCTTCCTCTATTGCCTTCTAATCTAGAAAAAGACAACAAGGAGCCTTCATAATCGGCCTAACTGCTGGGCTGCAGTGAATCTCTCCCATAGCTGTGCTGTAGTCACAATCCATTGTAATCACTGTACAATACAATCTTTAGGACAAAAAAAAAAAAAAGAAAGAAAGGGAGAGAGAGAGAGAAAAATGCAGACTTGTGAGCCAATTTAAGAAATAACTGCTGATACATCAGCTATTGACTGTTTCTTTCCTGCACATGATAACGCTCAAGGCGAAACAGGGAGCAAAATGACAACATCAACGACAGGCAATAAACTGTAGCAGCCAGGAACACTGAAAAACTAATTGACAGCTGTCAAGCTAATGGGAGAGATGGCAGATGATGCTGAAAACATTTCTTTTTTTTTTTTATTTCAAGCACAGGATATCACTGAAATCTTTCAAGCAAGCCTTCAATTTAAGCTTTTTTTTTTTCTTTTTTTTTTTTTTTTTACTTTCTATTTTTTTTTCCCTCCTTTTTATTGTTCCTTTTTTTTTTCTTTGCAAGAAAAAAAAAAAAAAAAAGAAAGCAATGGACATCCATAGCTAATCATTTTGTCAGCTAGCTTGCAAGGAGTAATCTCATCCCCATAGACCAATGTATGGCAGTTTTTTTTTTTTTTTTCCTAGGCAAATAATATGCTCCAGGGTATCACTGTAAAAGCATTTATTCCAGAAGATAGTGTATGATTCTTCGGCGAATCCTGATCCAAAAATGGTCGCGCCCTAAAAACTCGTTGGAACTGTCGCTTGCAGAGGTTTCCGAAAAACACGACTTGTATCCATTGCAAGATCTATTGTGATTTTGAACCATGTATTTAAATTGTAGCTGATTCCAAAATAAATAAAAGGATGTTGTTATGAAAGATAAAAAATAATAAACAGAAAATACTTTTTTTTATAGAATGATTTTTTTTCTTCCGTTAAAAAATACAAAAAATACAAAAAAGGAGGTTTTTAAACAGTCCACAAATCCAGCGATGTTCATAGGCCACAGGTCCGCGCTGAGGCCTGCAAGGTTTGCTGTGTTAAACTAGTGCAATTGTCTAACAAGACAGATGATGCAAAGGATGGGGCTGGATATTTATAGGTCTACTTAGAAAGAAACGTTCGTTTCATTCGACGATAGGCAGTGTGTGGCAGTGTGTGGCTGTGTGTGGCAGTGTGTGGCTGTGTGTGGCTGTGTGTGGCTGTGTGTGGCAGTGTGTGGCAGTGTGTGGCTGTGTGTGGCAGTGTGTGGCAGGGTGTGGCTGTGTGTGGCAGTGTGTGGCAGTGTGTGGCAGTGTGTGGCTGTGTGTGGCTGTGTGTGGCTGTGTGTGGCAGTGTGTGGCAGTGTGTGGCTGTGTGTGGCTGTGTGTGGCAGTGTGTGGCAGTGTGTGGCTGTGTGTGGCTGTGTGTGGCGACTTTGTAATATGTACGTTATGCAGCTTTTGTATTAAAAGTAAATTGTTATTTCCTTCTAGATACAACTGTTCTCTTCTGCAGAATGCACACAGAGGAAAGGGGAGGGAAGAGAAAAAGAAGATATGATAACAAATGAGGGAGGAAGAAGGGAGGGAAGAACAAAATGAAGAAGGGTAAAAAAAAAAGGATACAAGAGAAGGAGGGAAGGAAGGAAGGAAGGAAGGAAGAGAAGGAAGGAAGGAAGAGAAGGAAGGAAGGAAGAAAGGAAGGAAGAGAAGGAAAGAAGAAAGGAAGGAAGAGAAGGAAAGAAGAAAAGAAGGAAGAGAAGGAAGGAAGAGAAGGAGAGAAGAAAGGAAGGAAGAGAAGGAAAGAAGAAAAGAAGGAAGAGAAGGAAGGAAGAGAAGGAGAGAAGAAAGGAAGGAAGAGAAGGAAAAAAGAAAAGAAGGAAGGAAGGAAGGAAGGAAGGAAGGAAGGAAGGAAGGAAGGAAGGAAGGAAGGAAGAAGAAGGGAGAGAAAGAAAGAAGAAAGGAATGTAACTATGAAATGCACATAGAGAAAGATGGAGGAAAAGAGACACAGAATAAATGAGAAGGAAAGAAAGAGGGAAAGAGGAAGAAAAAAGGGAAAAAAGGAAGGAAGGAAGGAAGGAAGGAAGGAAGGAAGGAAGGAAGGAAGGAAGGAGGGAGGGAAGGAGGGAGGGAGGGAGGGAGGGAGGGAAAGAGATGTTAGAGGAAAGAAAGGGGGAAGGAAGAAATGAAGAAGAGAAGGAAGGACATGAGGAAAGAAGGAAGGAAGAAAGAAAGGAAAGAAGGACGAAAGGGAGCAAAAGAATGTATGATAAAAAATAAGGGTGGAAGAAGGGAGGGAAGAACAAAATGAAGAAGGGGAAAGGAAGGAAGGAAGGAAGGAAGGAGAAGGGAGAGAAGGACAGAAGAAATGAACGTAAGTATGGATTGCACATAGAGAAAGAGGGAGGAAAAGAGACACAGAATAAATGATAGAAAGGATACAAGAGAAGGAAAGAAGGAGAGAGGGAAAGAGGAAGAGAAAGAGGGAAGAAAGAAGGGGAGGAAGGAAAAAAGGAAGGAAGGAAGGAAGGGAGAGAGATGTTAGAAGAAAGAAAGGAAATAAATATGGAGAAAAGGGGGAAGGAAGAAATGAAGGAGAGAAGGAAAGACATGCGGAAAGCAGAAAGGAAAAAAGAAAGGAAGGAGGAGGGAGAGATGGAAAGAAGAAAGGAATGTAACTATGGAATGCACATAGAGAAAGACGGAGGAAAAAAGACACAGAATAAAATGATAGAAAGGATACAAGAGAAGGAAAGAAGGAGATAGGGAAAGAGGAAGAGAAAGAGGGAAGAAAGAAGGGAAACAAGGGAGGAAAGAAGGGGGGAAGGAAGGGAGAGAGATATTAGAGGAAAGAAAGGAAAGAGACGGAGAGAAGGGGGAAGGAAGATATGAAGGAGAGAAGGAAGGAAGAAAGAAAGAAAGAAAGGAAGGAATGAGGAGAATGAAAGGAATGTAACCATGGAATGCACATAGAGAAAAAGGGAGGAAAAGAGACACAGAATAAATGATATAAAGGATACAAGAGAAGGAAGAAAGGAGAGAGGGAAAGAAAGGAAAGAAAGAAGGAAAGAGGGAGGAAAGAAGGGGGGAAGGAAGGAAGGGAGAGAGATGTTAGAGGAAAGAAAGACGGAGAGCAGGGGGAAGGAAGAAATGAAGGAGGGAAGGAAGAAAAGGAGGAAAGAAGGAAGAAACAAAGGAAGGAGGGAGAGAAGGAAGGAAGGAGGGAGAGAAGGAAGGAAGGAGGGAGAGAAGGAAGGAAGGAGGGAGAGAAGGAAGGAAGGAGGGAAGGAGGGAAGGAGGAAAGGAAGGAAGGAAGGAAGGAAGGAAGGAAGGAAGGAAGGAAGGAAGGAAGGAAATTAAAAAAATGTAACTATGGAATATACATAAAGAAAAGGGGAGGAAAAGAGAAATAGAATACATGATAAAAAATGAGGGAGGAAGAGAAGGAAGGAAGATTTGAAAGAAAGGGAGAGACTGAATAAAATGTAAATCTGGAAGGAAGGGAGAGAAAGAAAAGGAAAGGGGTGGGGGTAAAGTGGAATAATAGAAAGAAGGAAGAAATGAACAGAGGGCAAACAGGTCAAAAGGTATAAGGAAAAGAGGAAAGAAGTAAAGAAGGAAAAGGAGGAGGATGAGGGAAGAACAGAAGAGAGAGAGAGGAAGGAAAGGGGAAGGAGAAGGGGAAAAGAGGAATAAAAAAATAAAGAAGAAATGATGGCAGGACCCACAGGATTAAAGGTATACAAGAAAAGAGGACAGATGGAAAGATGGAAGAGAGAGAAAGGAAAAGGAGAAAGGGAAAAGGGAAAACAAGAATGATGGAACAAAAGAAAAAAGGAAGGACAAAGAGGACAAATGGAAAAGAGAAAAGAAGAAAAACAGAAAAGAAACAGGAGAAAGGAAGGAAGGAAGTAAATGGAAAGAGAGGAAAAAAGAAAGAATGATGAAAAGGAAGGAAGAGAACAAAAATATGAGAAAAGAGGAAGGATGTGAAGAACGGATGGAAGGAAGGAGGGAGAGAAGAAAAAAAAATGAAAAGAAAGAGGAGAAAGAGAAAGAATGATGACTAGAAGGAAGGAAAGCTAAAGAGGACAAAAATATAAGAGAAAGGAGGAAGGAAATAAAGAAAGGATGGAAGGAAGGAGGGAGGGAGGGAAGGAGGGAGTAGGGACAGAATGAAGGGAGAGGGGAAGGAAAGACATACAGTATATATCTGCAGATACAGCCTATATACTATATAGCTGGTTGATCAGGATTGTTCAGTACAGCCGGAGTTAACAGGCGGCTCTAACTATAGTCAGTCCCCCAGGTTGTACAAGCCTCCTGAGCTGTTCTCCTTGTGCAGAGCCATTACTGAGGCCCCTAATCCCAGCCAAATGATTATCCAGGTACCAAAAACCCATTTGTCACCTGCAGTAGAAAATTGAGTTAATGCACAACTAAAGGCGAGCAGGACTGTGTAATATCAACTTGATTACATCAAACTAGCTACAAACCTAATTCTCCTGAATGACACTGCTCGCCGCTTGTCATCTCCAATCATTAAAGCTGTCAGGAATCCATCAGGTTTACAGCTAATTAGGTGAACACTAATGAAGCTGGCAAAACAACTTTTCTTTCCTTACGGCTGAGCGGACCTTTCAGCTGGGGGTGTGGGGGTGGAGGAATAAAAGAATTAAAAACAATGGTTTTAAAGTGTTCTTGAGGTTTTTTTTGGAGGAAAAGAATCCAGGGGCGACCAAGTAAGACTGTCTGGGTTCCTGGATGAGCCAAGGCGACCATGACGCTCACCAAAGAAAAGGTGGGGATGGAAAGGAATGAACTTTAACATTTTTTTGCCAATTTTCGTTTGCTGTTCCATGTGATGTGACCTGCATAGCTTTACAAAGAATGTTACACTTTCAGGTATACAACCAAGGAGGGTCATCAGTCAACTCACCAACTTCTCACTGATCACCAATTTTCACTGGACTTCTCTTGTGCTGCACCTGTCTCCAGAACCTCTTTCTGCTGGTCATTAGACACTAACTAGCTCACTCTTCATTCAAACATTCAGGACTTCTCATGTGCTGCACCTATCTCTGGAACCTTTTTCTGCTGATCATTAGACATTACCTTACTCTTCATTCGTTAAACACTAACCAGCTCACTCTTCATTCAAACATTCAGGACCTCTCATGTGCTGCACCTATCTCTGGAACTTTTTTCTGCTGATCATTAGATATTACCTTACTCTTCATTCAAACATACAAGACTTCTCTTGTGCTACACCTATTTTTGGAACCTCTGTTTGCTGGTCATTAGGCAATAACTAACTCACTCTTCATTCAAACATACAGGACTTCTCTTGTGCTGCATCTATCTCCGGAACCTCTTTCTGCTAGCCATTAGACATTACCTTACCCTTCATTCAAACATACAGGACTTCTCTTCTGCTGCACCTATCTTCGGAGCCTCTATTTGCTGGTCATTAGACATTACCTTACTCTTCATTTAAACATAAGGACTTCTCATGTGCTGCACCTGTCTCCAGAACCTCTTTCTGCTGGTCATTAGATATGGACTAACTCACGCTTCATTCAAACAAACAGGACTTCTCTTGTGCTGCACCTATCTTCGGAGCCTCTATTCGCTGGTCATTAGACACTACCTTACTCTTCATTTAAACATAGGGACTCTCATGTGCTGCACCTGTCTCCAGAACCTCTTTCTGCAGGTCATTAGACACTACCTTATTCTTCATTCAAACATACAGGACTTCTCTTGTGCTGCACCTATCTTCGGAGACCCTATTTGCTGGTCATTAGACACTACCTTACTCTTCATTCAAACATACATAACTTCTCATGTGCTGCACCTAACTCCAGAACTTCTTTCTGCTGGTCATTATACATTCACTCACTCTTCATTCAATCACATATGACTTCTATGTGCTGCACCTTTCTCAGGAACCCATTTCTCCTGGTCTTTAGACATCACTCTTCACTCGGACATACAGGATTTCTCTTGTGCTGAGCCTGTCTTGAAACTCCTTTTCATTTGGCCATCAGGCATTACCTAACTCCCTTTTCTTTCAAACATACAGGACTTCTCTTGTGCTGCACCTGTCTCCAGGACCCCTATATCCAGGTCATCAGACATTACCTATCTAGTCAAACATCTTTCACTCAATTATATCAGAGAGGCATAGAAGAACCATACTATCTCTTTCTCGACACCTGACCCCTACCAGCTCTGCACTGCTGTCTACAACGGAACTCCCACCGCCAAACCTCCCGTAACCCCTCATATCTCTTCCTTCTAACCTCATTAGTAAGGTCATTTTTGGTCAAGGCCTTTCTTTCATGTTTACTACATATTTGTGTATGCTATGATGCTATGATTATATGTTATTATCAGAGCCGGACACATTCCAGCAGCCATGTAATCAAAGCTCCTTGAAAATGACTGCTGGTGCCCAAAATTTGAGGTTGGGGTTTTCACTAGTTCATGGTGCTGGCAACTAAAAAAAAGAAAATCCCACTGGCTCCTGAATTCCATAAAAGTTTGTCCACCTCGGGTTATTGTTATATCCCCTGTATAGCTTCAGATTGTACAGCCCTACTGAGCATGTTGTCGATATCTAGAGCAATTCTGATCATTTACTCTAAGGAACTGCAGTCCCTACTGGAGCCGCCCAAACCTCAGTCCCTACTGCCACCACTAAAACGTAAAAGTCGCCTAAGTACAGAAGCCAACAGTTTGTATTAGATTGTTAGAACTAAGAGGACGTTATTTACTAAAACTGCATGATGCAAAATCTGGTGCAGCTCTGCATAGAGACCAATCCGCTTCCAGGTTTTATTGCCAAAGTGGTTGTAAAGACTGAAGGATTTTTACCTTCATGCAGTCTATGCCTTCTGTGTGCAGCATCCCCCCCCAGATCCCTCAATACTTACCTGAGCCCCATCGAGATCCATCAATGTGCTCAACAGCCTTGGCTATCTGTCTCCTCATTGGCTGAGACAGCAAGCAGGAGCCATTGGCTCCCGCTGGTGTCAAACACAGCCAGACAGCCAATGAGGAGAGAGGGGGCCAATCTGAGTCTCCGTGTGTGAATGAAACAGCAGCTTGGGAATGCTCCTGATTGGGTGCCCCCATAGCAAGCCGCCTGCTATGGGGGCATCCAACAGAAAGGAGGAGCCAGGAGCGCTGGTGGAGGACCCACGAAGGGGAGGATCCGGTGCAAAACCACTGCACAGAACAGGTAAGCATAACGTGTTTGTTAGTTTCCAAAAAAAAAAAAAAATGTGAATCTTTAGTATCGCTTTAACTAAACAAGCTGAAGTTAGAAGCTGATTGGCTACCATGCACAGCTGCACCGGATTCTGAGAGCTCCAGTTTTAGTAATTGTCCTCCATAGTATGCATAGTGATGATATGAGTCTCTTTTGACCTATTTTGCACCTAATGAAAAAAAAAAAAGATGATTTTTAACAATATTTAAAAAAAAGTGGATCATTTTTGTACCCCAAAGATTTCACTTGTTTGGACCTTGGTTTGTATACTAGCAATGCGCTACACCCCAAAAGCCTTAATAGTCGGAATTCATAAGGCTCTTTCTATAGACGAAATTGTTAGAACTAACTAGGGATCTTGTATCTTTTGTCTCCCCTTGTAGTATATATGTATAATTACAGCCTTTGTCTTCTGTATTCCATTCCGTATACGGAACATGCCGCTGCTATAAAAACGCAATAATAATGCAGGTGTATTGTGAGAAAACCAAAGCAAACTCAGAAACAGCATACCGATACGGCAAACCCTGGCTTTCTATGCACCAAGCACCCCAGTGCTGCGATGCTAACTGCCACCATGTTGCTCGCCGTGTCTCCATTGCTGTCCAAACATCAACACATAGGCCTCCTCCTCCTCCCTCTTCTAAATAAGTAACAATTTGCTTATTCCCAGCATTATCCATTACACGCAGGCTCTTTCCATCCTATATAATACAGCATGCACTGCCAGCGTATGATTGACCATTAAGCTATTGATAAATGTCCCTGTCAGGAAGGAGACAATTAAATCAAATATGAAACAAAGCCATGTTGACGGGTCATTTTGATAGAGTAAAAGCATTCTCTCCTTTCTTATTAGCTGCAGAGCTGTTCTGTTTTTTTCAAGCCGTTTAACTAAGCTGGTAATTTAAGTTAAAAGCAAAAATAAACAAAATGCACCTAACTATTTTGAGTATTATATATAAAGAAAAAGGAGAACTTGGCCTGATATGGAAGTGGAGGTAAATATAAAGTCTGATACATTTGTGGAGGTAAATATAAAATCTGATACCCAAGTGGAGGTAAATATAAAGTCTAATACCCAAGTGGAGGTAAATATAAAGTCTGATACCCAAGTGGAGGTAAATATAAAGTCTGATACCCAAGTGGAGGTAAATATAAAGTCTGATACCCAAGTGGAGGTAAATATAAAGTCTGATACACTAGTGGAGGTAAATAAAAAGTCTGATACACAAGTGGAGGTAAATATAAAGTCTGATACCCAAGTGGAGGTAAATATAACGTCTGATACATTCATGGAAGTAAATATAAAGTCTGATACATTCGTGGAAGTAAATATAAAGTCTGATACATTTGTGGAAGTAAATATAAAATCTGATACATTTGTGGAGGTAAATATAAAGTCTGATACACAAGTGGAAGTAAATATAAAGTCTGATACATTCATGGAAGTAAATATAAAGTCTGATACATTCATGGAAGTAAATATAAAGTCTGATACATTTGTGGAAGTAAATATAAAGTCTGATACACAAGTGGAGGTAAATATAAAGTCTGATACATTAGTGGAAGTAAATATAAAGTCTGATACACAAGTGGAGGTAAATATAAAGTCTGATACATTTGTGGAGGTAAATATAAAGTCTGATACACAAGTGGAGGTAAATATAAAGTCTGATACATTTGTGGAGGTAAATATAAAGTCTGATACACAAGTGGAGGTAAATATAAAGTCTGATACATTAGTGGAAGTAAATATAAAGTCTGATACATTAGTGGAAGTAAATATAAAGTCTGATACATTTGTGGAAGTAAATATAAAGTCTGATACATTAGTGGAAGTAAATATAAAGTCTGATACCCAAGTGGAGGTAAATATAAAGTCTGATACACAAGTGGAGGTAAATATAAAAAGTCTGATACATTCATGGAAGTAAATATAAAGTCTGATACATTAGTGGAAGTAAATATAAAGTCTGATACATGCATGGAAGTAAATATAAAGTCTGATACATTAGTGGAAGTAAATATAAAGTCTGATACATTAGTGGAAGTAAATATAAAGTCTGATACATTCATGGAAGTAAATATAAAGTCTGATACATTAGTGGAAGTAAATATAAAGTCTGATACATTCATGGAAGTAAATATAAAGTCTGATACATTAGTGGAAGTAAATACAATATCATTATAACAATGTAGCAATGTCATTATAAGCATGAGAAGATTAGGTAAATATCTGAGGACGTCTGGTCCAATCATGTCAAGGCATGCAAGACTTGTAGTTCTTCAGTCTCTGCTGGACTAAACTATGCCCAACCTCTCCACCACCAATCACGTAGCTGAATTCTTTAACTATTACCCCAAAAATAATGTACAGTGGGGGTTGCTAACCAGAAAAGACATCTGCTATCTCCTATCTTTTTCTGCAGCTACAACCCCCAAATAAAACAACAACTTTACACAAGACAGCAGATATTACTAAGCAAGCTACTTATACACTGGCCTAGTGAACATTGACTTGTTTTTGGATCCCCCCCCAAATGTATTTTGATGAATGGTTGGACTGGACCACCGCACATGCCCCGCCTCCTAAATTGTCCCTAAAATATATAGACGAAGTAGAAGCATCCTGAACGCAATACTGGCACTCTATATAAGTAATTCCCAGATATGAGTTAGCATATAGCAGACATGCGTCTTTTTTTTTACACTGGCCGATGGTACCTTCACTTGTTTTTGGAACCCCCCCCCCTCGCACGTGATTGGGTGAACAGTCGCACTGTACCACCACACATGCCCTCCTCCTAAATTGGCCAAAAATATATACATGAAATAGCAGCGTCCTGAACTAAATACTGGCATTTAATTCCCAGATATGAGTTAACATATAGCAGAAACAATTTTTTTTTTACACTGGCCCAATGAATCTTGACGTGTTTTTGGAAACCCTCCCTGTATGTGATTGGGTGAACGGTCGCACCGGACCGGAATAGCAGCATCCTGAATGAAATACTGGCACTCTATAAATTTATTTCCCAAATAGGAGTTATCATATAGCAGATATGAGGTTTTTTTACATTGGCCCAGGGAATCTTGACTTGTTTTTGGACCCCCCTGTGATTTGGTGAATGATCAGACCGGACCACCGCACATGCCCCTCCTCCTAAATCGCCCCCCAAATACATACACGAAGTAGAAGCATCCTGAATGAGACACTGGCACTCTATAAATTTAATTCCCAGATATGAGTTCGCATATAGCAGATATGAGTTATTTCAACACTGGCCCAGCGAACCATGACTTGTTTTTGGACCCCCCCCGTCAAGTTATTTGGTGAATGGTAGCACCGGACCACCGCACATGACCTCCTCCTAAATTGCCCCAAAATTATATCCTGTATTATTATTATTATACAGGATTTATATGGCGCCAACAGTTTGCTCAGCGCTTTACAATATAAAGGGAGACAATACAGCAACAATACAGTTCAATACAAGAGGGTAAGGAGAGCCCTGATCCTGGGAGCTTACAATCTAAGAGTACTGAATTGTATTGTAACTGTATTATTATTATTATACAGGATTTATATAGCGCCAACCAGAGGCGGACTGACCATTTGAGCACTCGGGCACTGCCCGAGAGCCTGGGGTTAGTAGGGGGCCCTGTGAAATGCCCCTGGTACCTTTTATAGGTTTTTTTGAGTGTGGGCAAGGACACAGGGGCCCCACAATCCCCTATTTCCCGGGGGCCCCATGAGTTGTCAGTCTGCCCGTGGAGCCAACAGTTTGCTCAGCACTTTACAATATAACGGGAGACAATACAGTTCAATACAAGAGGGATAGGAGGGCCCTGATCCTGGGAGCTTACAATCTAAGAGTATTGAATTGTATTGTAACTGTATTATTATTATTATACAGTTTTATATATTTTTATTATTATACAGGATTTATATGGCGCCAACAGTTTGCTCAGCGCTTTACAAAATGAAGGTAGACATTACAGTTACAATACAATTTGGTATAAGAGGAAACAGAGGGCCCGGCGCACTAGAGCTTACAATTGATTATTATTATACAGGCTTTATATCACACCATCAGTTTGATCAGCGCTTTGCAATATAAAGGGAGACAATACAGCAACAATACAGTTCCATACAAGAGGGTAAGGAGGGCCCTGATCCTGGGAGCTTACAATCTAAGAGTATTGAATTGTATTGTAGCTGTACTGTCTGCCCTCATGTTGTATATAAATCCTGTATAATAATAATAATGACACACACAGTAGCAGCATCCTGCACTAAATACTGCAAATAGAAAGGCAGAAAAGCATCTACATGGGTAGATGACCACCCACTCACCTATATAAATATATGAGTAAACAAAGACAACTGCAGACATCGCAGTACGTTGAATTAAAGCGTACGCGCTTGGCAATCACAAGAACAAAGGCATCCTTTTGCAGACATTTCAAAAATCCCCTAAAACTTGAGAAACTTTCTGTAAGCACAATGTTTCCAGGCCTATGGGCTTTAAGCAATCACTTCTACATCCCCCTAGAACAAACGATATAGTAAAAATCATGTAAAAGGATTCGCCACGATTTACAAAGCAGCATAAAAAGCGCCACCGCATGCAATCGTGGTCGGGAAACTTTATATCGTAGACTGCCCCCCAGCTCCGACGACTCATAGTATTTAATAATACTGCAAAACACAAAAGTAGCAAAATAAAATAAACAATCTGCCTGATCGCAAAAATCTTTTCATGGAAGATAAAGTAACAATGTTTTTTTTTTTTGGCCCTCGGTGTGCAAAGCCAACCGAGAAGGCAGGCAGGTCTCTCTCTACTCTCTCTCTCCACCACATGGGCACGGTGACTGCAAGGCCAGGAAGTTTACAGGGCATGGTCTGACGTCACCTGACCCCTGCGCCAGCACAGCCAGTGATTTATTGATGTTTATTGGGAATGAATAGATCAAAGACAGCCAGCTGACAGGCCATCAATCACTCATCCAATGAAGGATGGCAAAGCTCCATCAACTGCAATCCCTTCCCACAACACATGTCCTAACTGAACATTATTGCAAAATGATCTTTTTTTTTTTTTTTTTGGCTCCCTTCCCCTTTTCTCCCCTCCTACCTTGATCCTCCACCCCTCCTTTTTTTTTTTTTTTTTCCCTCTCGTCCCCTATAGCTTCAGAAAAAAAAAAGGAGAGAGAGAGATTGCTAAATCCTAATAAGAGTTGACATTTGCAACAAGGGCTCGACGCTTATAACAGACAACCCTGGGAATTAAATATATAGAGTGCCAAATATGGAGAGAGGAAGAGGAGGGGGGATGTTTAGCCGACTGGGTCAGAGCTTCTGACAAGAAACAGACCTTTTATGTTCCTCATTTTTCCTCTAGCTCAGTTTCAAAGGCAGAAGAAAACACACACAGACATATAGATCTATAGATACAGACATACATAGAGATAGATGGATAGACAGGTTTCTATCACAGCCTATAGGTACAGTCTTGTGGTCAGTTAATCAATAATCCCATCCCTGGCCAAGAATCCTTGGTTGAACTTTGGCTGAAGATCCCTTTTGCTCCCTTTCTAACCTTAACTCTAGCCCCCCCCCCCCCCCCCTCCCTCTGTACAAACATAACCTGACCCCTGCTTCCTTCTCATAGACTGCTTCACCGAAATGAATCAAACACAAGCAATAAAAAGTGAAAGAAGCACGACCCATGCAAGGGGAGGGAGCATGGGGAGCCTATTCAGGGTTACAGAGGGTGCCACTGCAGTAGGGCCCAAGAGGTCAAGAGGAAAGGTGGAGGTTGGGGGACCCCCCTCCCCCAAATATAAAAGGACAATTTCCTCTTTTTTTATCTAAATCATCCCTTTTTGTTTTTTTATGGATTACTGAAAAAGTAGTAGATGCTGTGACCCCCAACGCCAGCGGGCACTCAACACCCTACCTGTTCTTAAAGAAAACAAAAAGGATAAGAAACAAATTTATAGTCTGGATCTGCTGGTGGTATTTTATGATGAAAATAAAAGGAGCCTTATCCACCACCTTACAACGGCCCTTTTAGTTTTTTTATGGATTTCTGAAAAAGCAGTAGATGCTGTGGCCCCCAACGCCGGCGGACAACCAACATCCTACCTGTTCTTAACAAAAAAAAAAGAGAAGCAAGAAATGTATAGTCTGGATCTGCTGGTGGTATTCTGCGACAAAAATAAAAGGAGCCTTGCCCACCACCTTACAACGACCCTTTTAGTTTTTTTATGGATTTCTGAAAAAGCAGTAGATGCTGTGGCCCTTAACTCCGGCGGACAACCAACACCCTACCTGTTCTTAACAAAAAAAAAAAGAGAAGCAAGAAATGTATAGTCTGGATCTGCTGGTGGTATTCTGCGACAAAAATAAAAGGAGCCTTGCCCACCACCTTACAACGGCACTTTTTTTTTTATACATTACTGAAAGAGTAGTAGATGATGTGGCCCCCAACGCCAGCGGACAATCAACACCCTACCTGTACTTAAAAAAAAAAAAGAGAAGCAAGAAATGTATATTCTGGATCTGCTGGTTGTATTCTGCGACAAAAATAAAAGCAGCCTTGTCCACCACCTTACAACGGCCTTTTTTTATATACATTACTGAAAAAGTAGTAGATGATGTGGCCCCCAACGCCGGCGGACAATCAACACCCTACCTGTTCTTAAAGAACAAAAAAGGATAAGAAACAAATATATAGCCTGGATCTGCTGGTGGCATTCTACGACAAAAATAAAAGCAGCCTTGCCCACCACCTCACAACGGCCCTTTTTTTTTACTGAAAGTGTAGTAGATGCTGTGGCCCCAACGCCGGCGGACAATCAACACCCTACCTGTTCTTAAAGAACAAAAAAGGATAAGAAACAAATGTATATCCTGGATCTGCTGGTGGTATTCTGCGACAAAAATAAAAGCAGCCTTGCCCACCACCTCACAACGGCCCTTTTTTTTTTATACATTACAGAAAGAGTAGTAGATGCTGTGGCCCCAACGCCAGCGGACAATCAACACCCTACCTGTTCTTAAAAAACAAAACAAAATATGAAAGAAATGTATAGCCTGGATCTGCTGGTGGTATTCTGCGACAAAAATAAAAGCAGCCTTGCCCACCACCTTACAACGGCCCTTTTTTTTAATACATTACTGAAAGAGTAGTAGATGCTGTGGCCCCAACTCCGGCGGACAATCAACACCCTACCTGTTCTTAAAGAACAAAAAAGGATAAGAAACAAATATATAGCCTGGATCTGCTGGTGGTATTCTGCGACAAAAACAAAAGCAACCTTGTCCACCACCTTACAACAGCCCTTTTTTTTATACATTACTGAAAGAGTAGTAGATGCTGTGGCCCCAACGCCGGCGGACAATCAACACCCTACCTGTTCTTAAAGAACAAAAAAGGATAAGAAACAAATGTATAGCCTGGATCTGCTGGTGGTATTCTATGACAAAAATAAAAGCAGCCTTGCCCACCACCTTACAACGGCCCTTTTTTTTTTTTATACATTACTGAAAGAGTAGTAGATGCTGTGGCCCCAACGCCGGCGGACAATCAACACCCTACCTGTTCTCAAAGTAAAAAAAGAATAAGCATCAAAGCTATAGACTGAATCTGCTGGCAGTATTCCACAACTGGGAGAAAAGCAGTCTTGTCCACCACATTAAATGGGCCTTTTTTGTTTGTTTAACGCCACAGGACAGAAACAGCAGTAAATGACAGGGCCCCAACGCCGACGGGCAAGCAACATCTACCTGCTCATAGAAAAAAAAAAAAAGAAGAAAAGTATAGCCTGGATCTGCTGGTGCTATTTTTAAAAAAAAATCAGCAGCCTTGTCCACCACCTTGCATGGCCCCTTTTTAGTTTTATATACTACAGGAATGAAGGTGTAGTAGATGCTGTGGCCCCAACGCCAGCGCACATACAGCACCCAACCTGCTCTTACAAGAAAAAAAAAAAAAGAATAAGCAAGAAAACTGCTATAAACTGAATCTGCTGGTGCTGTTTTATGACAAAAATAAAAGCAGCAGCCTTGTCCTCCACCTTACATGGGCCCTTTTTGTTTAATATACTACAGGACTGGAAGAGTAGTAGATGCTGTGGCCCCAACGCCGGCAGACAATTTGCACCCTACCTGTTCTTATTAAAAAAAAAAGAAGAAGCAGCAAACTATAACATAATAGGTGATATTCTACAACCTATGCTGCGGTCCACCACCTTACATCGACCCTTTTTGTACACTACAGGACTGAAAGAGTAGTAGATGCTGTGGCCCCAACGCCAGCAGACAATTTGCACCCTACCTGTTCTTATAAAAAAAAAAGAAAAAAAAAAGAAGAAGAAGCGAACTATAATAACATAACAGGTGATATTCTACAAGCTATGCTGCGGTCCACCACCTTACATCGACCCTTTTTGTTTTTGAACACTACAGGACTGAAAGAGTAGTAGATGCTGTGGCCCCAACGCCGGCAGACAATTAACACCCTACCTGTTACCTGTTCTTAAAAAAAGGAAAGCAAGCTATAATAATATTATCAGCACACTATAGGTGATATTCTACAACCTATGCTGTGCTCCCCCCTCTTCCATCCACACTTTTTGTTTTTGTACACTACAGGACTGAAAGAGTAGTAGATACCATGGCCCCAAGGCCAGCAGACGATCAGCACCCTACCTGCTTAAAAAAACAAAAAATAACAAAAAGGACAAGCAGACTATAATAAAATCATCAGCAAGCTATAGGTGGTATTCTACAACCAGTGCAGTGCTCCACCTATTTACATCGACCCTTTTGTTTTTTGCAATACACCAGTGAAAGAGTAGTAGATGCCATGGCCCCAACGCCGGCGGACAATCAACACCCTACCTGCTTTTTAAAAAAAAAAAGAAAAAGCAAACTGTAATGATATCATAAGCAAACTATAGGTGATATTCTATGACATATGCTGTGCTCCACCACTTTACATTGACCCTTTTTGTTCTTGCACACTACAGGACTGAAAGAGTAGTAGATGCCATGGCCCCAACGCCGGCAAACAATCAGCACCCCACCTGCTCTTTACAAAAAAAATTAAAAATCAAACTATAATAATATAATCAGCAAACTATAGGTGGTATTCTACAGCCAGTGCTGTGCTCCACCTCTTTACATCGACCCTTTTTTGTTTTTGCACACTACAGGACTGAAAGAGTAGTAGATGCCATGGCCCCAACGCCGGCAAACAATCAGCACCCAAGCTGCTCTTAAACAAAAAAAAAGAAAAAAAAATCAAACTATGATAATATAATCAGCAAGCTATAGGTGGTATTCTACAGCCAGTGCTGTGCTCCACCACCTTACATAGACCTTTTTTTTTTTTTTTGCAATACACCAATGAAAGAGCAGTAGATGCCATGGCCCCAACGCCGGTGGCCAATCAGCACCCTACCTGCTTTTTAAAAAAAAAAAGAATAAGCAAACTGTAATAATAGAATAAACAAACTATAGGTGATATTCTATGACATATTTATATGATATTCTATGACATATGCTGTGCTCCACCTCTTTACATCGACCCTTTTTGTTCTTGCACACTACAGGACTGAAAGAGTAGTAGATGCCATGGCCCCAACGCCGGCAAACGATCAGCACCCAGCCTGCTCTTAAACAAAAAAAAAAAATCAAACTATAATAATATAATCAGCAAGCTATAGGTGGTATTCTACAGCCAGTGCTGTGCTCCACCATCTTACATCGACCTTTTTTTTTTTGCGATACACCAATGAAAGAGCAGTAGATGCCATGGCCCCAATTCCGGTGGCCAATCAGCACCCTACCTGCTTTTTGAAAAAAAAAAGAATAAGCAAACTGTAATAAAAGAATAAACAAACTATAGGTGATATTCTATGACATATTTATGTGATATTCTATGACATATGCTGTGCTCCACCTCTTTACATCGACCCTTTTTGTTCTTGCACACTACAGGACTGAAAGAGTAGTAGATGCCATGGCCCCAACGCCGGCAGACCATTAGCACCCCACCTGCTCTTAGCAAAAAAAAAAAAAGAAGCAAAGTATAATAATATAATCAGCAAGCTATAGGTGGTATTCTCCAACCAGTGCTGTGCTCCACCATCTTACATCGACCTTTATTTTTTTTTTTGCAATACACCAATGAAAGAGCAGTAGATGCCATGGCCCCAGCGCCGGCGGACAATCAGCACCCTACCTGCTTTAAACAAACAAAAAAAAAGAACAAGCAAACTACAATAGTATAATAAGCAAACAATAGGTGGCATTCTACGACCTACGCCGTGGTTGGGTCTCAATAAACATTTCCTGGGTGCCAATTAGAATTTTATTTTTTTTTAGGGAACCCCCCCCCCCCCCCACACACACACACACTTTTTTTTTTTTTTTTAATAAAAAACAGAATCCCTATACAATAGAGGCAATGGAACATAAATTATAGGGCTCCCTTGAAAAGTTTTTAGCATGGCATGCCAAGGGTGGCCCAGGGAGAATGTTTCTTTTTTATAATGGCAACTTTCTTAGCAGATAATAACCCCCTCCCCTTCCCAACACACACCTTGGACCCCCCCCCCCCCCCCCCCCATTGCACACCATGCAATTGTTTTCCAAGCATTGCCAATCCATGAGCCCCCCCAGCCCTCATTCTGCCACCCAGGGCAGACATCTGAGCCCATCCAGGGCTGGGGAGGGATGGAGGGAAGGTGGTGGGTAATGGGGGGGGGGGGGGGGTACAATTAGCGGCAATCTGGCATGGAGGGGGGGGGGGGTGCAATAGCTGATGAGTACCTGCAGCTCTCCTCGGTGCTTGCTGCTTCCTCCTCGGCATGCTGCCGGTGTGTGCGCCTCTCTTCTTCCTGGCGGGGGGGCTCGGAGACTTTCTGGGGCCCCCGCGGATCCTCTGGGCTCATCCACTTTCATGCACCGACAGCAGGAGCGGCTCCCCCCCGGCACCGACAACCGACAGCCTCCTGCTTGGCACGGCAAGTTTGCAGGGGGAGAGAAGAGAGAGAATTGCTGTAAAAATAGACGGGCGGCCGGTGTGGAGGGGAGAGGGGGGGGAAGGGGGGGCACCGGGAAGGGGGGAGGGGGAGACACAAACGATCGCTCCCTGCCCGACCGAGATCCCGGCGATCCGCTCCCAGCCGGAGCTGCAACAGGCAGAGCTGAGCCGGGAGGAGATGATCGCGTCACTCAAACTCGTCTGAGAGCCGGAGACACACACAGACACAGGGAGACACTGACTGCTCATTAACTCCTTCCTCACCCGGCTACACACAGCTCACACTGACCACACTGGGCGCACACTGACCACACCGGGACCACACTGACCATACTGACACTGCAGGCAGGACTGACGCCGATAATACACAACTGACACTGCACAGGCAGGACTCACATTCACCATGCTGGACTCACACTGGAGCAACTGCCACTGCCACAACTGACACCGCACAGGCAAGACTGACACTGATAACACACAACTGACACTGATAATACACAACTGACACTGACTATACAGGACTGACACTGCCACAACTGGCTCTGCACAGGCAGGACTGACACTGATAATACACAACTGACATTGACTATACAACTGACACTGGCACAACTGACATTGACTATACAGAACAGACACTGGCACAACTGACATTGACTATACAGAACAGACACTGGCACAACTGACACTGCATAGGCAGGACTGACACTGACTATGCAGAACTGACACTGGCACAACTGACACTGACTATACAGGACTGCCACTGACTATACAGGACTGACACTGATAATACACAACTGACACTGATAATACACAACTGACACTGACTATACACAACTGACACTGGCACAACTGACACTGACTATACAGGACTGACACTGGCACAATTGACACTGCATAGGCAGAACTGACACTGATAATACACAACTGACACTGACTACACAGGACTGCCATTGGCACAACTGACACTTGACTATACAAGATTGACACTGACTATACACAACTGACACTGGCACAAATGACATTGACTATACAGAACAGACACTGGCACAACTGACACTGCATAGGCAGGACTGACACTGACTATGCATAACTGACACTGGCACAGTTGACACTGACTACATAGGGCTGACACTGGCACAACTGACACTGAGTATAGAGAACTGACACTGGGACAACTGGCACTGCACAGGCAGGTCTGACACTGATCATATTGGATTGACACTGACTAAACAGAACTGACACTGGGAAAACTGGCACTGCACAGGCAGGGCTGACACTGATTATACAGAACTGACACGGTACTGACACTGACTATACAGGACTGATACTGGCACAACTGACACTGACTATACAGGACTGCCACTGGCACAACTGACACTGACTATACAGGACTGACACTGGCACATACTGGACTGATACTGACCATACAGGAGTGGCACTGCATATACTGGACTGACACTGACTATACAAAACTGACAATGACCATATAGGGCTGATATTGACTATATAGGACTGGCACTGATTATACAGGACTGGCATTGATAATACTGGACTGACACTGACTATACAGGATCGACATTGATAATACAGAACTGACACTGACTATACAGAACTGACACTACACATGCAGGACTGGCACTGCACATACATGACTGCCACCAACTGTAGAGCACTGATCATACTGGACTGGCATTGACAATACTAGACTGACATCGAATATACAGGACTGGCACAGACTATACAGGACTGGCATTGACAAACAGAACTGACACTGACTATACAGGACTGGCATTGACAATACTGGACTGACACTGACTATACAGAACTGGCACTGACTATACAGGATCAACACTGCTAATACAGAATTGACACTGACTATACAGAACTGACAGTGCACATACAGGACTGATCATACTGGACTGGCATTGACAATACAGGACTAACACCAAATATACAGGACTGGCACTGACTATACTGGACTGGCATTGTCAATACAGGATTGGCACTGACTATACTGGACTGTCATTACCTTTGCAAGGCTGGCACTGACTATATTGGACCATCACTAACTATACAAGGTTGACAATGCAAATACAGGACTGGCACTGCATATACACAGGACTGACACTGAATATATAAAACTGACACTACAGAACTGGCACTACAAATAAAGAACTGGCACTGACTGTACAGACAAGGGCACTGACAACGCAGGGCTGGCATTGAAAATATGGGACTGGCACTGCAATTATATTAATTGTCACTGTGCACACTCGAATGACACTTTTATAAAGCCAGGGCACTGACAATATGGGACTGGCACTGCAGATACAGGACTAAAACTGCAAATAGGGGACTGGCACTGACTATACAGCCAATGGCACTAACAATATGGGACTGAAAATTCAAATATTGAACTGGCACTGAAAATAAAGGAATTTTACAGACTATAAAAGGCTGACACTGCAAACACATGACTGCAACTGACGATACAACACCAGCACTGCAAACACATGACTGCAACTGACGATACAACACCAGCACTGCAAATACAGGACTAGCAATAACAATACAAGACTGTCACTGCAAATACAAGACTATCACTACACAAGACCGGCACTGAAAATACTGGACTAGCACCACACAAGACCGGCACTGACAATACAGGACTGACACTGCAACTACAGCAACTGGCACTGACAATACATTCAATAGCACTGCAAATATAGAACTGGCACTGCAACTAGAACAACTGGCATTGTGACTATAGCAACTGTCACTGCAGATTTAATAGCAGGCACTGCAAATACAAGACTAACAGTGGAAGTACAGCCGATTACACTGCAGTAAGAGAAAACAGCACTGCAAATACTGGACTGGCACCACAACTAGAATAACTGTCACTGACGATACAGTCAGTGGTACTGCAACTGGAACATTTGGCATTACAAATACAGAACTGACATTGCAACTATAATAACTGGCACTGCAAATGCAGAACTGGCACTGCAACTATAATAACTGACAGTGACAATGCAACCACTAGCACTGCAACTAGAACAACTGGCACTGCAACTGTAATAACTGGAGCTGCAAATGCAGGACTGGCACTGACAATACTGGCACTGCAACTAGAACCATTAGCACAGCAAGTACAGGACTGGCACTGCAACTCAAATAACTGACACTGCAAATGTAGGACTGACATCAAGAACGCATGCACTGGCACTGCAACTATAATATATGGAACTGCAAATACAGCCACTGGCACTGCAACTAGAACAACCGGAACAATAAATACAGAACTGCCACTGATGACACAGACACCAGCACTGGAATTATAACTTTGAAATCTGGAGCTGCAGATCCCAGACAGGCGCTGGCAATACAGCCTGCAACTGCAACTAGAACAACTGACACTGCAACTAGAACAACTGGCATTGCAACTGCAGGACTGTCACAACAACTACAGTAACTGACACTAAAAAATACAAGGCTGGCACTGAGAATTCGGCTATTGGTATAGAAATTAGAACTAGTACTGCAAATGCAGGATGGACACTTTTAGTGTGACCACTGGCACTGCAAACAGTCACTGCTACTGAAAATAAAGCCACCAGCACTGACAATACAGCACATGTAATTATTTATATTGCAAATATAGGACTAGCACTGTCAACACGACCATAGACAGCTACTGTCAGCTACTGGTACTGCAACTATGAAAAGTGGCACTGGAGATACTGAACTGGCACTGACAGCACAGACGTTAGCTCTTTAAATACACAGACTCCTTCTGATGACACAGCCACGGTCCTTACACGAACCAGCACTGCCTCTACATGCAGTATACAGGACAATACAACTACAGGATTGGGACTACAATACAGGGACTGGCACTACAAGAACTACAACAACTAGAACTGACAATGCAGAAACGGGCTTTGCAAATAAAGGACTGGCACTGGGCATACAGAAAATGGCACTGCAAGTATGACCTATCAATAGAGGGACTTACGTGCAAATAAAGGACTGGCACCGCCACTAAAGGCACTGTGTGTACAGAAAATGATACTGCAAGTATGACCTGTCAATAGAGGGACTGACGTGCAAATAAAGGACTGGCACCGCCACTAAAGGCACTGTGTGTACAGAAAATGGCACTGCAAGTATGACTTGTCAATAGAGGGACTTACGTGCAAATAAAGGACTGGTCCTCCAAATAAAGGCACTGTACGTACAGAAAATGATACTGCAAGTATGAACTGTCAGTAGAGGGACTGACATGCAAATAAAGGACTGGCATTGCCACTAAAGGCACTGTGTGTACAGAAAATGGCACTGCGTGTATGGCTGGTCAATAGAGGGACTGACATGCTAATACAGGACTGGCACTGAAAATACAGACACGGAAACTATTGCAACTGCCACTGCCAGAGAACAACTAGCTTTGGTGATACAGGGACTGGGACTTCAAATACAGGAACATGCAATGCCAATGCAGGGACTTGCACTGTCAGTACAACATTGACTCTGCAAATAAAGTCGTTGGCACTGCAAATACAGAACTGACACTGTAAATACAGAACTGACACTGCCAATGTACTGACAGTGACTGGACTAGCACAGGAAATACAAGACTGGCAACTGGCACTGCAATAGGGTCCCTGGTACAGCATATATACAAGAACTGGAAGTACGGGACTGATAGAGAGAATACAGGGACTGGAAATACAATTATGAGCTGGTACTGCCAATAAAGGACTGGTGGTGGGAATGTAGAGCTTGACACAGGAAACGCATGGCCTGATAGCAGACAACAAGCTGCCTGGGTTAACTCCTTCCAGGTAGTACAGCTGGATGCCTGATAGAACCTCTGCCTTGTTGGGACTGGAACTGGTCAGGCAGGACTGCTATTTAAAATAAAGGCCTGGCCTGTAAATAGGATGTCACTTTTATTTCCTCCTAACATTTGCAGGTGAGGCTCTATATATGTGCAGGGACTTGCATTCTGCTCCGGGGACAAAAATCTAAAGTCCCAGGAACTGTTTTTGTTTCTGCAAGCATAGGAGAAGACTGTAAGGGGTTTGTCATTGTACTAGAGCCTGATAGCCTAGACTAGGGACTGTCTCTAAAAATACCAGAACTTGACATTGCAGAAACAGAACCAAGAGGATGGCTCTACAGGCCCTGTACCTGAGTCCTGTGATATGGCACTGCAAGGACCGAGAGCAAGCAGCACAGCTCTGCAATGCTATGGGATGCATGTACATGCAGGGACAATCTGCAAACACAGGGACCAACACAGCTATATAATGATCATATGTATGGTCGGATCTGGGGGGGGAGGGTGCTGGGGTGGGCTATGCTCCCCCAGATTTTAGTTGTGCCCCCCCCCCAAAGCCGACCCTAGCTTGCCACCATACCGCCCTAACCTGCCACCATACCGCCCTAACCTGCCACTATACCGCCCTAACCTGCCACCATACCGCCGTAACTTGCCACCATACCGCCCTAACCTGCCACCATACCGCCCTAACCTGCCACCATACCGCCCTAACCTGCCACTATACCGCCCTAACCTGCCACCATACCGCCCTAACCTGCCACTATACCGCCCTAACCTGCCACCATACCGCCCTAACCTGCCACCATACCGCCCTAACCTGCCACTATACTACCCTAACCTGCCACTATACCGCCCTAACCTGCCACCATACCGCCCTAACCTGTCACTATACCGCCCTAACCTGCCACAATACCGCCCTAACCTGTCACTATACCGCCCCAACCTGCCACAATACCGCCCCAACCTGCCACTATACTGCCTTAACCTCCCACAATACCGCCCTAACCTGTCACCATACCGCCCTAACCTGCCACCATACCGCCCTAACCTGCCACTATACCGCCCTAACCTGCCACCATACCGCCCTAACCTGTCACTATACCGCCCCAACCTGCCACAATACCGCCCCAACCTGCCACTATACCGCCTTAACCTCCCACAATACCGCCCTAACCTGTCACCATACCGCCCTAACCTGTCACTATACCGCCCTAACCTGTCACTATACCACCCTAACTTGCCACTATACCACCCTAACCTGCCACTATACCGCCCCAACCTGCCACCATACCGCCCTAACCTGCCACCATACCGCCCTAACCTGTCACCATACCGCCCTAACCTGCCACCATACCGCCGTAACTTGCCACTATACCGCCCCAACCTGCCACAATACCGCCCCAACCTGCCACTATACTGCCTTAACCTCCCACAATACCGCCCTAACCTGTCACCATACCGCCCTAACCTGCCACCATACCGCCCTAACCTGCCACTATACCGCCCTAACCTGTCACCATACCGCCCTAACCTGCCACCATACCGCCCTAACCTGCCACTATACCACCCTAACCTGCCACCATACCGCCGTAACTTGCCACCATACCGCCCTAACCTGTCACTATACCGCCCTAACCTGTCACTATACCGCCCTAAACTGTTACTATACCGCCCTAACCTGCCACCATACTGCCCAAACCTGCCACCATACTGCCGTAACTTGCCACCATACCGCCCTAACCTGCCACCATACTACCCTAACCTGTCACTATACCGTCCTAACCTGTCACTATACCGCCCTAACCTGTCACTATACTGCCCTAACCTGTCACTATACCGCCCTAAACTGTCACTATACCGCCCTAACCTGTCACTATACTGCCTTAACCTGCCACCATACCGCCCTAACCTGTCACTATACTGCCCTAACCTGTCACTATACTGCCCTAACCTGTCACTATACCGCCCTAACCTGTCACTATACTGCCTTAACCTGCCACCATACCGCCCTAACCTGCCACCATACCGCCCTAACCTGCCACTATACTGCCCTAACCTGCCACAATACCGCCCTACCTGACACTATACCGCCCTAACCTGACACCATACTGCCCTAACCTGCCACCATACTGCCCTAACCTGACCTGACACTATATTGCCCTAACCTGCCACCATACCGCCCTAACCTGTCAATATACCGTCCTAACCTGCCACCATACCACCCTAACCTGCCACTATATTGCCCTTACCTGCCACCATACCATAATAACCTGCCACCACACCGCCCTAACCTGCCACCATACTGCCCTAACCTGCCATTATACTGTCCTAACCTGCCACCATACTGTCCTACCCTGCCACAATACTGCCCAAACCTGTCACTATACACTAACCTGCCACTATAAAGCCCTAACCTGCCACCATACTGCCCTAACCTGCCACCATATAGCCCTGACCTGCCATTATACTGCCCAAACCTGCCACCATATTGCCTTGACCTGCCATTATACTACCCTAACCTGCCACCATATTGCCTTGACCTGCCACTATACTGGCCTAACCTGTTACTCTACTACCCTAACTTGTCACTATACTGGCCTAACCTGTCACTATACCACCCTAATCAGATACTTTAGCACCCTTAGCTGACACTATACAGCTCTCAGTTATGTGTTGTGTGAAGATGGGGAGCTCTGCTGCCTGTGCCCAGGCTGTGTGCAGTGCAGGGATGGAGAAGGAGCTGTGCTCTGTCCTTTGCCCTGTCAGCAGTGACCCCTGTTCTCTTCCCTGCCAGCAGTGACCCTGTCCTCTGCCCTGCCAGCAGTGACCCTGTCCTCTGCCCTGCCAGCAGTGACCCTTGTTCTCTGCCCTGCCAGCAGTGACCCCGTTCTCTGCCCTGCCAGCAGTGACCCCTGTTCTCTGCCCTGCCAGCAGTGACCCCTGTTTTCTGCCCTGCCAGCAGTGACTCCTGTCCTCTGCCCTGCCAGCAGTGACCCCTGTTCTCTGCCCTGCCAGCAGTGACCCCTGTTCTCTGCCCTGCCAGCAGTGACCCCTGTCCTCTGCCCTGCCAGCAGTGACCCTGTCCTCTGCCCTGCCAGCAGTGACCCTTGTTCTCTGCCCTGCCAGCAGTGACCCCGTTCTCTGCCCTGCCAGCAGTGACCCTTGTTCTCTGCCCTGCCAGCAGTGACTCCTGTTCTCTGCCCTGCCAGCAGTGACCCCTGTCCTCTGCCCTGCCAGCAGTGACCCCTGTTTTCTGCCCTGCCAGCAGTGACTCCTGTCCTCTGCCCTGCCAGCAGTGACCCCTGTTCTCTGCCCTGCCAGCAGTGACCCCTGTTCTCTGCCCTGCCAGCAGTGACCCCTGTCCTCTGCCCTGCCAGCAGTGACCCCTGTTCTCTGCCCTGCCAGCAGTGACCCCTGTTCTCTGCCCTGCCAGCAGTAACCCCTGTCTTCTGCCCTGCCAGCAGTTACCCCCTGTCCTGTTGACCTCCCATCCTCTACCTCCCTGACATTTCTTTAATGCACCCCCACATTGGACAGGCTAGACCTAGCCCTGAACATATGGCCAGTTCCAATCAAGAAACAGAATATCTAGGGAAGCATGTGTCCAGGTAAAACCTGGCCTACCAATCCCAAAAGAAAAACTGAATTTCCAAGGCAATGATTACTATTAAGCCCCACAATAAGGTTGCTGCCGTTGAAGGGGGGGGGGGGGGTCTGCTCAGTGCAAAAAGAAAAATTAACACTTTTTTAGAACAGCGCGCATTTTTATGTTAGGTTCTGGGTAGCTTTAGGTTCTAGCTCAGATCTATGTAAATACAGGTATTAATGAAAAAAATGTGACCCACAGCTAGTCAGATTGGGTGACAATCTTTTGGGTGGGCACCAGCAGATGGCACCAAACACCTCTGCTCGACCAGTTGTGGCGAAACAGCAGTTGGTGGTGTTCAGTGTTTTCGCAGGTGTTCGGTCACACCATAGTTAAACGCATGCACGTTCAAACATTCCGAGTGCGCATGTTTACCTAAATATCTGCATATATAAGTCTTTTCTGAAGACAGACCGCCTTTTAATAACTACAGCGAGCATTACTGTCTTCAAAAGGTCCATCCATGCACATATTAGTTCTGCTATCATCGTGATTAATGCAAAAGATACAAATCTTTTTTTTTTTTTTTTTTAGCCATGTGACTGCTATTTTCAAATTTCATTTAAAATTACTGTCACTTTTTGACGATAAGGATCTCTATTCTTGGTAAAATGAGCCGTATGTAGTCAGATACAAAATACCAAAGAAATGTGTCTTTTTAGGAAACCCACCAAAGGCCACAAATAGGCGTAAAATTGTCAAAATGATTTTCCATGATGCTGCCAAATATTTGCCATTTTTTATAATTTAATTGATTTTTTTATCAGTTGCGGTCAACTTCTTTTTTTTTTATTAATTGAATCCTTAAAATTAATTTTAGTTCTTGGAAAACCCTTGGAATTTATAAGAAGTCAGTAGGAAGTTTGGTCCTTTTTTTACCAGAAAGGAACCCTTGAAATTAATTTCAGCTCTTGGGGAACTCCTGAAATTCATAAGGAGTCAGTATGAAGTTTGTTCCTTTTTTTTTTTACCAGAAAGGGACCCTTGTAATTAATTTCAGCTCTTGGGGAACCCTCGGAATTCATAAGAAGTCAGTAGGAAGTTTGGTCCTTTTTTTACCAGTAAGGAACCCTTGAAATTAATTTTAAGTGTTGGGGAATCCCTGGAATTCATAAGGAGTTTGCAGGAAGATTGTTCCTTATTTTAACAAAAGGAACCCTTGAAATTTATTTTAAGTCTTGGGGAACCCCCGGAATTCACTAGGAGTCAGTAGGAAGATTGATCCTTCTTTTACCTAGAAAGGAACCCTTGTAACTAATTTGAGGTCTTGGGAAACCCCTGAAATTCATAAGGTGTCAGTAGGAAGATTGTACCATTTTTACCCAAAAGGAACCCTTGAAATTAATTTCAGGTCTTGGGTAGCCTCTGGAATTCATAAGGAGTCAGTAGGAAGATTGTTCCTAATTTTAACAAAAAAGGAACCCTTGAAATTAATTTTAAGTCTTGGGGAACCACCAGAATTTGTAAGGAATAAGTGGGAAAATTGTTCCTTTTTTTCCCCCCAAAAGGAATCCTTGAAATTAATTTTAAGCCTTGGGGAACCACCAGAATTCGTAAGGAATAAGTGGGAAGATTGTTCCTTTTTTTTTCCCCCAAAAGGAATCCTTGAAATTAATTTCAGGTCTTAGGAAACCCCTGGAATTCATAAGAAGTCGGTAGGAAGATTGCCATCTTTAGAAACAGATAAAAAAAGATAATTGGTGTCATGCTCCATGGCTTTGCCGAGTGGCCTTGGTCCTGGAACTATGCAGGTACCATTAAATGGGAAGTCAATCGGCCACAGCTCAAGGAACCCCTACCAACCTCTGGAGGAACTCTAGTTGTGAATGGCTGATGTAGACTAATCAAAAATTAGGAACATTTTTAGGAGAGATTAAGAAAAATGTTACAAAAAATGCAACATGTATGGTGTCACTGGCTTTTTTCTTTTTGCAATTGTTTCAATACCATAAAGGTATCAAATCATGGATCGTGAGGATAGTTGGGATGAAGGTCTGTTCCCTTTTATCCATAGAAAAGGTGAACCTGGTCTTGCAGAGATTTTCCAGGGTGTGTTGCAAATTCTCTGAAAGCAATCTGGAGCAATTCTGATGTACCATCCCTAACCTCCCTCCAGTTAACTCCTACAAGGCCTGATCATCACATGTGATGCCTAAATCTATCGTATTGCTGCCAACTGTCGGGCCACATATGCCTGCCCTAAGTGCACTGCCACTGTCTCTTAGTAAGCAGGCAGACATAGGAGCTGTCACTTTAAATGCTCCTGTTCCTAACAGCATGGACTGTCACTTGCATTCCTGGGCTTGCAGACACAGGCTGTCACTAAGAGCATGCAGCTACGAGGACTGTCACTTTAACTGTTTGTGCTTCCAACAGCAGGGCTGTCACTCGCATTTCTAAGCCAGCTGTAGCCCATACTGATGCGGTGGACTGTCACTCAACCTGTCTGCTTTTGTAGAATCATGCAGAGCAAAGGACTGTCACTTTAACATAGGGTCTGTCACATCACAAGGGGACCGTCTGCCCCACCGGGGCAATGCCCTACCGCCACCAACAGGTTCATGCAACAAAAGCGCAAAGTGCATTTATTTTCTTTCCATGATGTGGCAACATTGACATCAAATCTGATCACCATTAATGTTCCTCGGCATCTTCGCGATATCAAAATGTTCATCCCGTAGCACCATCCATTTCACGCTCATTTTTGCTGCTCAATCATCGCCGGTTTCCTATCGTTAAGTTCTTCCCACGCAAGCGGACCTACGACACAGCTACTCTGCCTGACACGAGCGATAAATGATTGTCTACGTTTATATTTACCCGTACCATTTTGTTCTTTTTTTTTTTTTTTTACATTTATTGCATTTTGCAAAGTCCTTGGTGACAAAAGCCCCGTAAAAATGCTATTAGCACGGATAAAAGTGATTGAAAACAACTGCCGGCAAGGGAAAGAAATTCCCAAAAGGTTGGAAAATCATTTTGACTGTTGTTTCCTGTTGCGGTCGGTGGTTGTTTCTCGATTGGATTCTTAAAATTGTGAAAATTTGGCAAAATTTGTCGCTCGCTGGCCTGTGCAGGAACTCTCGAGAATACTACAAGGGCGGATTCTGTAGTAGTGATTGGAGCAAGCTATAGAAAATGTGAGAGCCAAGATGACCCAGACCAACCCTTCCTAAGATCTGGGATGGGACAGTAGTGTCTAAATAAAAACACTACAGAGACACTACTGGTTGCAAGAAGCCGAGGAATAGGTATTGCACACATGGAGGCTCATTAAAAAAGGTCAAGAGCATAGTACCATGAGCGGTAACCTCTAGTAACCAATCAACAATTAGCTTTTGCTACTCTGATGAAATGGGATATGTAGCTAGGGGTTATTGCGTGTTGCGTTGTCATCCTCTTTGTACGGCCTTGTTAGGTCACCATGATAGGCATGTGTGGGTGCCAGTCACTTTAACCAGAGCTGCAACAGACAAAAGCCTCTGGCAATCTGTGGGAACCACAAGTCCCAGCAAGCCCTCATGGCTCCCCAGGCAGCTGGAGCTGCCTGTGGCTTTAGCTGTTATCTATCCAACGTCTAACAAAACACAATGGCTCATTAACTTTATATAAGACAGATCACACATTTGCAACCGAGGATACAGAAAGCAAAAGCATGCAGCTTGTTTACACTTGACATCAATGAAAAGGGGCAAGTACACATGGGATTGTGAATCGGAATCATTGTTCTGTAGGATGGTGAGTGCATAAACATGCACTCCCATGTCGGTCAAGCACACATGTTTATGCACTGAGCAGACATCCCCCCAGGGGCAATCTTAAAGGAAACAATAGCAATCATCTAGGAAAACACAACCTGGGCCGTTCATTCTTCTTCCAGGATTGGGCGGCCAAGATTGAATGGTGCGAAATGCAGATGTTGGTGTTTACAGGCATTTTCGGGGAATGGGCCAACCACGTAAAGGAAAGTAATTATTGCCCATCTGCCATTTACAACAGCAGCAAACTACTCAGCAAAAGGCACATTACCAAGCAGTGCTGTGTTCCCCATCATGTGGGTACTAGATGACCCATAATTTGGCAGTAACCGACGTAAAGGCCAAGAGATGGGATTGTGCTAAGGGATGACGGTCTTCTTGTTTTCAGAGCCACTGGGGTCAGCACAGGCCACTGAGAATGGACAGTAGCTCACACAAACTGACTTAATGACCCTATATCAAGCCTAAGCTATGGATCTTTTAAAATATTTTAAACCATGGCTCCAACTGAAAGACATTTTATGGCATTTATCAATCCTAAAACTCATTCTCTATTGGGAAGATAAACCAGGGTGAAGGTTTTGAAGACACACAAGACCCAACTCTGCCTTTCACAACTCTTACTTTGCTTAATTTCAGAACATGGTGGGTTTGCATAGTTCCAAAAAAGGGTTTGAAGACACACAAGACCCAACTTTGCCTTTCACAACTCTTACTGTGCTTAATTTCAGAACATGGTGGGTTTGCATAGTTCCACAAAAGGGTTTGAAGACACACAAGACCCAACTTTGCCTTTCACAACTCTTACTTTGCTTAATTTCAGAACATGGTGGGTTTGCATAGTTCCACAAAAGGGTTTGAAGACACACAAGACCCAACTTTGCCTTTCACAACTCTTACTGTGCTTAATTTCAGAGCATGGTGGGTTTGCGTCGTTCCAAAAAAGGGTTTGAAGACACACAAGACCCAACTTTGCCTTTCACAACTCTTACTTTGCCTGATTGCAGTGCTTGGTGGGTTGCGTAGTTCCACAACAGATGGTGGACTCGTCATTCCACAGCTTTCTATTGCATGCTGTTAGTCATAACTCTACAACTTGATGGCTTGCTTACTGCCAAGGTAAGCCTGGGATTTGCAGTTCTTCAGCTCACAACTTTATTCCAATATAATGCTGAACTTTTTTAGTTTCAACCTTCAAGCACAGTCTTTGGACACGTATCTCCACAGTAGCTAAAGACCTACTACAGCCTGCTCCAGCCTGGCTCCTTTAACCCCTGTCCTCTGCTTGAACTCTTGCAGTGGGTCAAAGCAGCCTCTGCAACAACTTCCCAGCATAGTCACGCCTTGTCTTTTTTTTTTTTTTTTAAGGAGTGAAGTTCAGGCCACTTGCACTGCACAGCTTGTATAAGACCTACCACACACAGACACTTTACCCAGCCTGCCCCCTACTGTACTCCATCTGACCCCTCACTACCCCCAACCCCTCCAACACCCCCCAAATTCCATTTCTGATATTCACCAAGGCAAACTCAGACTAACACAACCAGAATAGTGACCCTTCTTTCTTTTTTTGGTATAGGCAGCATAAAAAGGGTTAAGGATAAAGGGAAAGGTGGTGGGAGGGAGGGGGGGTGGTAGGGTTTGAGAAATGTACTTACAAAAAATAAATTGTGCTCTTGTCCTTTGGAAGGTGGGGGGTAGAATCTCCAGAATCAACACATGATTGACAGGCAACGCACACCTTGCTTCCAGTCTCAAAGAGCAAAGGCTCCCCCTTGGCTCAATGGGCGAGCGCCATGCCAGTTGGCTCCTTGTTGGGCGTCGAATGGGTCTCAGTCGGCCAAAAAAAAAAAAAAAAAAGATCTTTACATTTGGTTCTGGTGTTCTTGTCCAATCAGACCCTCCAGCATCTGGACCAGGAAAGGATACTTGGTTGCACCAGAACCTGACAATGTCCCAGTTTTTTTTTTCTTTGATGTCCAAGATCAGATGACTCCCAGATGCTACCTTTTAACTCAATATCTGGATGACTTTAAAGTCCATGCTCAGCACAAGGGAACCCCAGCAGAAGCCACAACTGCCAATCGATAGGCTTGGAGCTCGATTAGGCATTCCTGGCTGTATTCCTGACTTAAAGGATGGAGCAGTCCCTCCTAAAAATACTGTGTCTCAATGCTTTTTTTTTTCTGAGCCTGGATCCCTTTGCTATTGCCAAACACCTACTCGCCTGCCAAATGCACTTTTTTTTTTCCTCCCTCTCTCTCTCTCTCTCCCCCTTCCTTTTGTGTGGCTAACACATATTGCATGACAGCTACAGCAAATCAGAGTGTCTCTTGCAAATCCCAATGTGCTTGCAGTACTTTCAAGATCTGTGGAGCTGAGGGCTGCATTTACTTTCAGTTTGCAGGCAAAAGGGATAGCCAAAGAAAGGAAGAAAAAAAAAAAGAAAAAAAAAAAGGATCTCTCTTACTAGATCAAAAATCCTCCTACCACCCCCATTCTTCAGGAACTGGGATATTTCCAGAAATCTTCAGCAATCTGCACATGGTCTCTCCACATCCTGAACCCTGGAGGAGGAAAAAAAAAAAATATCACAAGATGATAGCTTTGTCCAAAGCAACTTGCAACCAGGAGACTTTTTTTTTTTGCTTCTGCTGTCAAGACTTTGAAGTTGCAAAAAAAAAAAAAAAAAAAATTTAGATATTTGCTTTTGTGAGCTGCTGCTTGAATCTTCTTATCTGCTGCCAAAAACAATAGTTCAGAGGCTGAGGAAATGGGGGATTTAAAAGCAGAAAAAAAAATGCTAAAAAAAAAAAAATAGCAGTCTGCAATTGCAAGAGGATGGTGAGATGATGGTAAGAGCCTTCTTGTCTGCTTGGTGCTGGATGCCAGGGGGTGAGAAGTGGGTACCAGCTGGGTGATGTGCACAGGAGATGGTGCACCCTGGTCCACTGTGCTTGTCAGATTAGCTGATTTTCTAAGAATCAGGGTTTTTTTTGCAGTCTAACCTCTTTTTTTTTTTTTTTTGCCTCCCTCTCTCATTGCCTCCTCTCTCTCCTCTCTCTCCCTCTCTCTCTCTCTTCTCCTATCTTGTTCTTTGGCATTGCTGGCTGCTAGATCCGCCCTTACATCTGTCTGTCTTTTACCATTGGCTATCCATCACTGTCACCCTGCTTGCAGCACACATCACACACACACACACACACACACACACACACACACACACACACACACACACACTGCCACTCCAGGGAGGGGGGGGGGCACAGCTCATCTAACCCAGCTTCTGTCTATGATGCCCACCAACCTGGCTTTACCCACAAATTAGCTCCTCATTGCACAATAGAGACACATAACACCACCACCACCCAGTCTTCTAATTCAGCCACATGTATAATAAATCACCCAGCATCTACCCCCAAATTCTGTTTTTTTTTTGTTTTTTGTTTTTTCATTATTTACCTTCCACAATCCTAAAAAAGACCCCTCCCCCCATTTTTATTTCTTTTCTTCTACAACTCCCAATAAACTTCTAAATTCCTTTTCATGATTAATTGTTCCACTTTCCCTGGCTTGCAGCAAGAGGATCCCTCTTCCTTAAAAAGTTTGCTAAACTCCATTACAGGCTATAGAATATTGATTGTCACAGTGCTGTGTGATGGGTATGTTTTAGAGGTAAGAAAAGTGTTGGGGGGGGGGCTTTTATAATGAAGAAATGTGTTGGGGGGGGATTTTATAATGAAGAAATGTGTTGGGGGGCTTTTATAATGCAGAAATGTGTTGGGGGGATTTTATAATGAAGAAATGTGTTGGGGAGGCTTTTATAATGAAGAAATGTGTTGGGGGGGCTTTTATAATGAAGAAATGTATGGGGGGGGCTTTTATAATGAAGAAATGTGTTGGAGGGCTTTTATAAAGAAGAAATGTGTTGGGGGGGCTTTTATAATGAAGAAATATGTTGGGGGGGGCTTTTTTAACGAGGAAATGTGTTGGGGGGAGGCTTTTATAATGAAGAAATATGTTAGGGGGGTTTATAATGAGGACATGTGTTGGGGGGCTTTTATAATGAAGAAGTTGGGGGGGCTTTTATAATAAAGAAATGTATTGTGGGGGGCTTTTATTATTTTTTATTATTATTATTATAATGAAGAAATGTGTTGGGGGGAGGCTTTTATAGTGAAGAAATATGTTGGGGGGTTATAATGAAGGCATGTGTTGGGGGGCTTTTATAATAAAGAAACGTGTTGTGGGGGGCTTTTATTATTTATTATTATTATTATTATTATTATTATAATGAAGAAATGTGTTTGGGGGAGGCTTTTATAGTGAAGAAATATGTTGGGGGGGGTTATAATGAAGACATGTGTTGGGGGGCTTTTATAATAAAGAAACGTGGTGTGGGGGGCTTTTATAATAAAGACATGTGTTGTGGGGTTTTTTAAATTATTTATTATTATTATAATGAAGAAATGTGTTGGGGGGGGGGGCTTTTATAATGCAGAAATGTGTTGGGGGGCTTTTAAAATGCAGAAATGTGTTGGGGGAAGGCTTTTATAATGAAGAAATATGTTGGGGGGAGGCTTTTATAATGAAGAAATGTGTTGGGGGGCTTTTATAATGAAGACATGTGTTGGGGGGCTGTTAGAATGAAGAAATGTGTTGGGGGGGAGGCTTTTCTAATGAAGAAATATGTTGGGGGGGGTAGGCTTTTATAATGAAAAAATGTGTATTGGGGGATTTTATAATGAAGAAATGTGTTTGGGGGGGCTTTTATAATGCAAAAATGTGTTGGGGGGGGGGATTTTATAATGTTTTAAATAAGTTGGGAAATTCAAATGCCTTCTGCAGGCTGTGAAGTCTCCAAAAACTGCAGATTTTTATTGTATATTTACATTTGTTTCAGAATGTATCACCTAGAAAATCAGCAAGCCAGTTTTCAGCTTTGAAGGATGTTGTGTTTTCTTGTTTCTTCAGTTATTTTGTAACATTTTCATGTCTATTTTTTTTTTAATTGTTTCAATTTGTCTGTAAACATTTCCACAGGAATCCTGTAAAGAAAACCCCAATGTATTTAAATGTTTATTATGGCTTTTATGTATATATTCTGTAAATACCTAGCCAGGAGTAACATGCTGTCACTGGCTGGAATGTTTTTTTTTAAGAACCTTTTAGCTTTTTTTTTTTTTGCTGGAGTAAATAAAGTACTTTATGAAGCAGAAAATGGTGTGGGGTTCTATTGATCTGAATAATAATCATCTATTTTATATTGAATTAGTTTTTTTTTTTTTTGGTGGGGGTGGGAAGGGTCAGAATCTGCTCAGACGTACAAAACCGTCTTAGGTTAGTGTTGCACTGATTTATGCATTGCAGGGCAACGTTTGGGCATAATTTGATGCCTCACCTAGAATTCAGATATAACAAGGTAATAAAAACTAATTATACTTCTTTATAAAAAAAAATAAAATAAAAAATGCAATAATGTAATGCTATATATAAAATATATATTAAATATTGCTCAGTGGTATTTTTTTTAAAATTTGGTAATAGGTGATTATTTTGCCTTGCACCCCTATTGCTATTTGCAAAGTCAACGCTGATTTTTTTTTTTCTTAATAAATCATTTTGCAAAGCTAAGTAATATATTGGTACCTACCAACCTGCATTGCAATGATAGAGGTAGGTCTGCAGCAATTTAAAGAAAGGTCTTGTATTGATTTATCATTAATCTGTATGTCTGAGACAACGTGGAAGCCACACAACAAACTGTGTCCCCAAATTTACCGTGAGATTTATCATTGTTTAAAATATATATATATCATTTTGTTTTCTACCTTATTTGCCCTGCAAATAAAATTCACCAAAACGATGACATGTAGCTATAAAAAAAAAATGAAAATGAAATATATTTTTATGAATATCATTTTTTGTATTTATAATAAATGACCCTGTAACAGGTTTATTCTCTGCCTTTCTGCTCTACATCGTTTTGCAGATTTAAAAACTGGAGAAAAAAAAAAAAAGTTTTAATCAACTTATCAAAAAAAAAAAAAGCTAAAAAATGGAATTGATCGCCCCTTTGCCTGCTTTGGGAGAAATACGAAAATTGTTGTTGCAAAGTGAGGTTTGAAAGCTTGACTGTTTTATTTTATTTCTAAAGTTAAGATCGATAGAAATAATATTTGTTTCCCGCAAACAAAAAAAAAAAAAAGTGCGTCTAGTTCATTCAGTTGCACCCCCTCCCTATTACAGAACATTAATGACAGGAAACGTGATTATTAGCTGCCTGTAATTTTATTCATCCTAAATGTATTTTTTTAATGCTGAATGAAAATATTCCTTCATTTTTCTTTATTGGCGCATCTCAGGCGCATCTTCAGGAATTTCTGCTGAAAAGTTTTTCTTTTTCTTTTTTTTGTGTGTGTTTCGCAGCCACTTAAAATTCATCTTCTACAAAGGCTCCTAAGTCCTGGCTTTAGTCTTGCTTGAAAGTAAATTGTTTTGCTAAGTGAAATTTGCACAGCAGCAAAGTTTGGTTTTGTTAATTCTCTCTGGGTCTTATTTTTTTTTTTTTGCCTTGGGAAGGAGCAGATGTAGCCTGTATATTCTCCAAAATTCTGACACTCTGCACTGTGGGGACAAGTACAGCCAGTCCTGCCTGCAAAGCCTCAATATGACCACCTGGATCTGCATGGGGGCCAGAGCTCACCTCTGCCACCAGCACCACTCCACACTAAAATGAATGCCTGCACACTGCACTGCTGCAAACCACATAGGAGCAGGTAACCCAGCACACCCCATGCCTGTGGAACTACAGATCCCAGCGAACTATCAGGGCAGCCTTGGGAATGCAGATCCCAGTTCAGGGCTTTCAGGCTGGTCTAGGTGTGGATGCAGTGCTTAACCTTTTGTTTGCTGGGGCTGTGTTTCTGCAGAGCTTGTTGTATCTTATATGGATGGGGTAAAGTTATATAGATAGAAGATATATCGATGGATAGATCGATAGATGGATGGATAGATAGATAGAGAGATAGACAGATGGAGAGAGAGAGAGAGAGAGAGAGAGAGAGAGAGAGAGAGAGAGAGAGAGAGAGAGAGAGAGAGAGAGAGAGAGAGAGAGAGAGAGAGAGAGAGAGAGAGAGAGAGAGAGAGAGAGAGAGAGAGAGAGAGAGAATGAATTAAAGTATACACGAAGGAACAGACAAAAAAAAAAAGAAAAAAGGTATGTGATAGAAAGATTATATATAGATTGATATATAGAAAGATAAACAGATAGACAATCAAAGGATTAATGAAGAGATAGAAAAAAAGATACATGTAAGGTAGGCAGATAGGTAGATGATTGATATAAATAGATAGACAGTCAGATAATTCAAAAATAAATGGAAGGATAGACAGACAAAAAAGAAAAAGGGTATATGATAGATATATGTAAGGAAGGCAGATAGATGATTTATATGGATAGCTTGCTGGATAGATAGATAGATAGATAGATAAATAGATAGATAGATAGATAGATAGATAGATAGATAGATAGATAGATAATAGATAGATAGATAGATAGATAGATAGATAGATAGATAATAGATAGATAGATAGATAGATAGATAGATAGATAAACAATTAGAGGATAAATGGAATGATAGACATAAAAAAAGAAAAATGGTATATAAGTGATACATGTAAGGAAGGAAGATAGATAGATAGATGATTGATACAGACAGACAGATGGATGGATGGATATGATATAGATAGATAGATAGATAGATAGATAGATAGATAGATAGATAATAGATAGATAGATAATAGATAGATAGATAGATAGATAGATAGATAGATAGATAGATAGATAGATAATAGATAGATAGATAGATGGATAAATAGAAGGATATACAGAAATAAAAAGGTAAATGATAGGTACATATTAGGTAGGTGGATAGATAGATGATAGTTAGATAGATAGACACACAATAAAATGATAAATGGTTGGATAGACAGATATAAAAAAAGATGGAGAAAGAAAGAGAAAGAAAGAAAGAGAGAAAGAAAGAGAGAAAGAAAGAGAGAAAGAAAGAAAGAAAGAAAGAAAGAAAGAAAGAAAGAAAGAAAAAGAAAGAAAGAAAGAAAGACACTAGATGGATAGTAGAATGAAAGGCTGTGTGTATATACATAATCTCCATATATATTATATACAATGCACATTGTATCATTTAAAACTTTCAAGGTCACTCAATGTGAAAGTTGCTGATAATTTTGCAATATTTAGAAGCACTTGGTGCCCTCAGACATTACTGCAAAGGCACTAAACAGAAATATTCTGTACACAGCCAACACTTTAAGGGTGGCTCCCTGTCCAATATATTATAATCCTCATCATGAGGTCAATGTATAATATATATATATATAATTATGTTTTGTACCAAGGACATCTGGGGGGGGGGCCCTGTAGTGTGGCTCCGTGATGATGAGCAATATTTTATTTTAATCAGAATAATTTTGCTCTATTTTTGGGTGACTCTGTTTGTGGGGGGGCTGTTTTGTATAGACTACTGGGGTGACCCTCAATTACAATTTTTGCATTGCTTTCAGTCCTTTTAGATTGTAAGCTCTCATGAACTGGGTCCCCCACCCTCTTGGTGTGAATCATATTGTAAATGTACTGTCTCCTTTTATTTTGTAAAGGGCAAACTGGCACTGTATAAATTCTGAATAATAATAATTATTCTTAGATTGTAAGCTCCCAGGATCAGGTCCCTCCTAACCCTCTTGTATTGACCTCTATTGTTGCTGTATTGTCTCCCTTTACACTGTAAAGTGCTGAGCAAACTGTTGGCGCCATAAATCCTGTATAATAATAATACTAATAATAATAAAAATAATAATAAAACAGCTGCAACATTTAAAATGACACCTTAGGAGAGTTTTGTGGTGTCTGAGGTCTGTTCATTATTCATTTAAAGTGAACATCTGGTTTATATTTCAGAGCTGATGGTTAGTCAGCGTTGCTATGTGTAGTATATATATATATATATATATATATATAAAAAAGTATATATGGGTTTTCCAGCCCTAATCATCCACTAGAGGACTCTCGGATTAATTAAACAGCACTCTGTACCTCTGTACCCCATGCCAATTCTTCTGTTTAAAGGTTTAATACCCTTAAGACCGATACCTGCCTCATATCGCTTTATTTGTTGTGTAATGGATGAAAACGCCAAAAAAAAAAAATAAAATCTTGGCTGCAGCGAATCGCCAGTTCCTGGCTGTCATAATGAGTGCAAGTGACGACCACCTCTCAAATTATCACTGTGCTATGGGGGCGGGGGGGGGGGGGGGCAGGCAGAGAGCCCCAGTTATCTCAATAGCGATGATGCAGAACACAAAGGCATAATTAAGCGGCCTAATTGGCAAGTCTACTTTGTGTAAACTTAGCAACCGGTCTGTAATATCGACTGCCGAACGCTAATGGGAGCATTATAGCGCCAAAATAGCACACCACTTAATTACCCGGCTCCCTGGACCAAGGGCTGGGGATAGAGAAGAACGCCACCTTCGGAAGATCCATCAGCAACCTGCTACAACCCGGCCACATGCCTATAGAGTGGGTGAGAAGATAAAGCGCTGGGAGTTGTAGTTCCTCCATACCTGCCAACATCCGAACTGCACATACCCAACTTCAATCAAGCTGTCGAATTCCTCCAGATCCGATATCGCAGAATGGCTCCACGTTATCACAAGGAAAAAAAAAATTAGAGACAACTCTTCATTTTCTTTTTCGTTAGTTGACATTGACAATGAAATCTAGAATGCAATTCCAAAATTTTACCCAAATTTGCTTACATGATTTTTTTTTTTTTTACACTTTTTATCGATGAGCAAATTGCTTTAGGAATCATCAAATTGCAACATTGTGGATCTAGCCGTATCTATGAATATAGACTTCTCCCAAGTGCAGAGAATCATAGGATTCACTGGGCACGGTCTAAATTGCGTTGTTCACCCAAGATCGATATTTACATATTCAGACAATTTAAAAAAAATGGAAATTCACTTGATTCCATATACGACCTTGTATTGGATCATAGTTGAGTTTGGCCTACTTGAAAATGGAGAAATCCTTTTTTTTTTTGGTTCAGGATATTATATATATATACATATATATATATATATATATATATATATATATGTATTTCCCCTTTTTCAATTAGGCCAAACTCAATTATGATGTAATAGAATTTTATATATAAAATGTATCATGTTTATTATTTTATATTATAACATATATATATATATATATATATATATATATATATATATTATAATAAAAAATAATAAAAATGATACATTTCATATATAAAATTGTATTACATCATAATTGAGTTTGGCCTGAATGAAAAGGGGGAAATCCATATATATATATATATATATATATATATATAAATTAAATAAGTCAAAATAATAAATATACAATATTATATAATATAAAATAATAAAAATATAAAACTGTATTCTGTTATATATACTATAGTATTAAATAATAAAAGTATATTTTAATAATAAATAAAAATAATAAAAAGTGAAAATATTAAATATATTATATATATATATATATACTGTATATATAATATAATATTAATAGTAATAAATATAATATATTCTCACTTATTAGATTGTATGATTGTAGATGAGTCTGGCCTAATTGAAAACGGGGAAATCCAATTTTTGTTAAGGGTTTAGGTTTTATATATATATATAGATATAGATATATAGATATCCTGGATAAAAATAATAAATATTATACATTATAATATAACATTAAATATTAAAACTATTAAAAATATAAAATTTTATTCTAATATATTATAATATTAAATAATAAAAGTATATTTTAATAATAAATAATGAAAGTAATAAATGCATAATACCATATTAAAAATTATATCTATATATCTATCTATATATATATATATATATATATATATATATATATATATATATATATATATATATACACACACACACACACAATATTATACTATATTGTGTGTGTGTGTCTGTGTCTCTCTCTCTCTCTCTCTGTATATATATATATATATATATATACACACACAATATAGTATAATATTAAATAATAAAAGTAATAAAAATAATATATCCTATTTTATTAGACCGTAGTTGAGTTTGGCCTAATTGAAAAGGGGGAAATCCAATTTTTGTTAAGGGTTTAGGTTTATTTATATATATATAAAACAATGAATTAAAAAAAGTAAATAATAAAAATTATATATATATATATATATATATATATATAAAGAATAAAAATAATAATGAATAAAATATATATAAAATAATATATATTAAAAAAAAAAAAAATATATATATATATATATATATAAAATAATTAAATAATAAAAATATAAAACTGTTATATATATGATATATTTTGACAATAAATAGTAAAAGTAATAAATATAATATATTCTCAAGCAGGAAAAAAAAAAGAATGACATTATATCTTTTTAAGGATTTAAGATGTCTGTATATAACAGACCACATCATCCCTAAGACATCTAAAGACTAATGCCTCTTAAATTGTGATTTAATTGCTGCAAAGAGACCCCCCCCCCCCCTTCATATAGACACGTCCTCTCTATTAAGAATTAATCCTATTTGTTGTACATAATAAAATATTTAAATGTTATAATTACAATCAAGCATTGGATATTGCTCCCCTCCCCCTGGAAATAATGAATTGACTATAATGTGGTCTTAGAAGGCAGGTGTCTCGGCTGCTGGTTTATGGGGACACTCAGGAGTGTACAGGCTGTACATAATATATGACATTAATTATTCATCGCATTTCCTCATTTAAATAAGGTGATGGCATACGTGTACACAATGCTTTTTTTTATTGGTCAGCTGCTGCATAAAACAGCAGCGGTGCAACACACTACATGGGAATCTCACTTAATGAGGATTGCATTCCATGCCACCCGTGCCTACAGATTTATAAATCCCAGGGACGCCGCTGCTGAAGGGTGCCATCTGAGCTCACGGTGGCTCCTTACATGGTGGACTTAAAGGGAATTATTCACAGGTAAAGAAAATAAAAAACTGCCATGGGTGAAAATGAGATGCTGAAAAAAACAACAACTGCTTTTTCCTCCTTGCTGACTTGCTGAGTAACCAACAGTGGAAAATAAGCAGCTCTTACCTACTTTGGACTTGATTTACTAAAAGCAAATAGTGCAAAATCTGGTGCAGCTCTGCATAGAAACCAATCAGCTTCCAGGTTTTATTGTCAAAGCTTAAGTGAACAAGCTGAGGTTAGAAGCTGATTGGCCGCCATGCACAGCTGCACCAGATTTTGCACTCTCCAGTTTTCTCTCAGAGAGTTTTGTTTACAGTACTTATTTTTCTGCCACTAGATGTCCTCAGGTTATTGGCCAGCATCCTTCAAACCCATTACTTCTGAACCCAGGTCATCCTACGACTGGCCAGTGAAAGGGGAAGCAGAATCGTGATGAGCTCATCTCTGCTCTCTCCTCCTATCAGCATGCCCATGTCAGGACATGAACTGACTGGCTACTTGTGCTACATTTACAGGCCAAAAAAACCCCAAAAGTCAAAGGCCTGTAAAAGCGTTGTCCCCCTCCCCAGTGTGGATGAGGTTGGGTTTAGATGTACACTATATTGCCAAAAGTATTGGCCCCGCCCTCCAAATCATTGGATTCAGGTGTTCCCATCCCCTCCATATCATGTGATTCAGGTGTTCCAATCCCCTCCTTATCAAGAGATTCAGATGTTCCAATCCCCTCCATATCATGTGATTCAGGTGTTCCAATCCCCTCCATATCATGCGATTCAGGTGTTCCAATCCCCTCCTTATCATGTGATTCAGGTGTTCCAATCCCCCCATATCATGTGATTCAGGTGTTCCAATCCCCTCCATATCATGTGATTCAGGTGTTCCAATCCCCTCCTTATCACGTGATTCAGGTGTTCCAATCCCCTCCTTATCATATGATTTAGGTGTTCCAATCCCCTCCATATCATGTGATTCAGGTGTTCCAATCCCCTCCATATCATGTGATTCGGGTGTTCCAATCCCCTCCTTATCATGTGATTCAGGTGTTCCAATCCCCTCCATATCATGTGATTCGGGTGTTCCAATCCCCTCCGTATCATGTGATTCAGGTGTTCCAATCCCCTCCGTATCATGTGATTCAGGTGTTCCAATCCCCTCCATGTCATGTGATTCAGGTGTTCCAATCCCCTCCATGGACACAGGTGTATACAATCAAGCCCCTAGGCATGCAGACTGCTTCTACAAACATTGGTGAAAGAATGGGTCGCTCTCAGGAGCTCAGTGACTCCAAGCGTGGTCCCGTGATAGGTGGCCACCTGTGCAATAAGTCCATCCGGGGCATTTCCTGGCTACTAAATATTCCACGCTCAACTGTTAGTGGGATTATAACAAAGTGGAAGCAACTGGGAACAACAGCCACTCAGCCACCAAGTGGTAGGCCACGTCACATGACAGAGCGGGGTCAGCGCATGCTGAAGCGCACAGTGCGCAGAAGTCACCAACTGTCTGCAGAGTCAATAGCTAAAGACCTCCAAACTTGGTGTGGCCTTCAGATGAGCCCAACAACAGTGCGTAGAGAGCTTCATGGAATGGGTTTCCATGGCCGAGCAGCTGCATCCAAGCCTTCCATCACCAAGTGCAATGCAAAGCGTCGGATGCCATGGTGTAAAGCACGCCACCACTGGACTCTAGAGCAGTGGATATGTGTTATCTGGAGTGACCAATCACGCTTCTCTGTCTGGCAATCTGATGGACGTGTCTGGGTTTGGTGGTTGCCAGGAGAACGGTACTTGCCTGACTGTATTGTGCCAAGTGTAAAGTTTGGTGGAGGAGGGGTTATAGTGTGGGGATGTTTTTCAGGGGTTGAGCTTGGCCCCCTAGTTCCAGTGAAGGGAACTCTTAAGGAAACATTTTGGACAATTTCATGCTCCCAACATTGTGGGAAGAGTTTGGGGATGGCCTCTTCCTCTTCCAACATGACTGCGCATCAGTGATGAGGTTTACATCTTTTTTAGCCATCAACATGTTTTAGGAGGAAATCCCAACGCTGAGAGACAATACAAACTCCATGCAGATCATGTTCCTGGTGGGAATTTAACCTTAGACCTCAAAGCTGTAAGGCCACAGTGCTAATCGTCATTGTTGGATGCCTGGGGTTCTCAGCCAGGTCCCCTTGAGGTACAGCATGCTCTACGGGCCCGAGATGGACTTCCTATGGTAATACCGATCGGTGTGGTTTTATTTGATGATTTAAAGCTTTTTTTTATCTGTGTGACTTCATTAGGCAATATACATCGGGGGGCTACACAAAGAAGTGATTAAAGTGACACTAAAATCTGGTTTTTAAAAAAAATTCTATTCAAGTACATATTTTTAACTCAAAAAAAGTCCCTTTTGTTACTCTCAGCTCCAAATCTCCAAATTCCTTGCTGTGATCTGACTTCCTGTTAGAGGGTGGCTACATTTGTTCTTTATGGACCCATTGTATGTTCGAACGTAGCTGCCACCTTGTCTTGGTCCCATTGTATGTAGAATCGTTGCCACCCTGTCTTGCTTCCACTGTATGTAGGAACCAGGGGCGGACTCACCATTTTGAAACTCAGGCACTGCCCGAGGGCCCGGGGTCAGTAGGGGGCCCCATGAGATTCTCTTGGTACCTTTTTCATAGGCTATTTTGAGTTTGGGCAAGGACACAGGGGCCCCATGATCCCCTATTGCTCAGGGGCCCCATGAGTTGTCAGTCCGCCCCTGGTAGGAACGTAGCCACCCTGTCTTAGTCCCACTGTGTGTAGGAATGTAGCCACCCTGTCCTGGTCCCACTGTATGTAGGAACATAACCACCTTGTATCAGTTCAACTGTATGTAGGAATAGAGCCCCCCTGTCTTGGCCCTGTGTATGTAGGAATGTAGCCTGCCTGTCTTGGTTCCATTGTATGTAGGAACATAGCCACCTTGTATTAGTCCAAATGTATGTAGGAATGTAGCCACCCTGTCTTGGTCCCATTTTATGTAGAAACGTAGGCAGCCTGTCTTTGTCCTGCTGTATGTAGGAACATAGCCACTCTGTCCTGGTCTCACTGTATGTAGAAATGTAGCCACCCTGTCTTAGTCCCATGGCATGTAGGAAGACAGCCACCTTGTCTTGGTCCCACTGTATGTAGGAATGTAGCCACCCTGTCTTGGTCCCACTGTATGTAGGAACGTAGCCACCCTGTCTTGGTCCCACTGTATGTAGGAATGTAGCCTCCCTGTCCTGGTCCCACTGTATGTAGGAACGTAGCCACCCTGTCTTGGTCCCACTGTATGTAGGAACATTGCCACCTTGTCTTGGTCCCACTGTATGTAGGATTGTAGCCACCCTGTCTTGGTCCCACTGTATGTAGGAATGTAGCCACCTTGTCTTGGTCCCACTGTATGTAGGAATGTAGCCACCTTGTCTTGGTCCCACTGTATGTAGGAATGTAGCCACCCTGTCTTGGTCCCACTGTATGTAGGAATGTAGCCACCTTGTCTTGGTCCCACTGTATGTAGGAATGTAGCCACCCTGTCTTGGTCCCACTGTATGTAGGAATGTAGCCACCTTGTCTTGGTCCCACTGTATGTAGGAATGTAGCCACCCTGTCCTGGTCCCACAACATGTAGGAATGTAGCCACCTTGTCTTGGTTCAACTGTATGTAGGAATGTAGCCACCCTGTCTTGGTCCCACAACATGTAGGAATGTAGCCACCTTGTCTTGGTCCCACTGTATGTAGGAACATAGCCACCCTGTCCTGGTCCCACTGTATGTAGGAATGTAGCCACCCTGTATTAGAGCAGTGCACATGACTGCAGCTAACACGCACTGTTCATTCCAAACAAAGGGAAGTGAGGGGGAAAAGGATAGGTTCGGGAGCTCTCAGTTGATGTTACAAGGAGGCAGGAGAACACAGGAAGAAATGATTTACTGAAAATTCGATTGCAGGGCCACTAAGCAGCCGATAAGTGAGGAGTGTTGGGAGAAGGTATGCAGACATCAAAATGCCTCGATGAACAGATGCCGGTCTGGAGTGGGCGTTCCTTCACAGGCTGCTTAGGAGACATCGACATGCCCCCTAATATTACTGCGGCGAGGCGACCGCTAAATCTTTACGTTAAACACGAGAACCGACTCCTTTTGTTTGGAAACACTCAAAAAAAAAAAAACCCTCCACATTAACAGACAAAATAATATATATTAATGAACAATTAGCGCGGAATCTTTGATGAACTGCGATCTTTAACTGCGGAGCGCGTCGGCAGCTTGCTTGGGCCCCTTCTCTTAAATGTTAATTACCTCGGGCTCTCAGTGACTGCTCACAGGATAATGTGCTGCTCATTATCCCGGCTTTGCAGCACAATCTTCCGGATAACTTCATTATTTGGGATTGGAATGTACATTTTACGAACCCCTCCCCCTCCCCCCAAAAAATGGCGCCTCCAAAACGGCCTTCCCTATATATGTGATAAAAACTGGGGTGTCCTGATGGTGACCGCGGTGGAGCATGGCTGCCCAGTGTGCGGTGTTTCAAGTACAGGGGGACAGCACAGGAGCACAATGGGGAGACAGATGTCACCCCCTAAAAGGAAGTGCCGTCATGGCAGGATCACAGTGAAAGAAGCTATTTTGATCTGCTGTATTTTTTGTTCATCCGGTGCTGAGATTTACACAGCTCTGCCACACAGTGCAGCCCTGACTGGGGTTGGTATATCATGGCTATGACCAGGGGCAAACTGACCATTTGGAAACTCGGGCATTGCCCGAGGGCCTGGGGTCAGTAGGGGGCCCCATGAGATGCCCCTGGTACCTTTTTCATAGGCTTTTTTGAGTTTGGGCAAGGACACAGGGGCCCCATGATCCCCTATTGCCCGGGGGCCCCATGAGTTGTCAATCTGCCCCTGGCTATGACTAAGGCTTATTGCCGAAATGCGTAAGCCATTTTAGATGCACATTTTACTCGTTCAATAAAGTTTTGGGAAGGCGAGTGCCGGCTGTACCAATCCTCATTATTCAGTTGCACCTGTGCTGGGAAGACACACAGAGCCACAACACCAACACCATCTTCCACCTCCGTGGAGATTATCTCCGGACTTAGCACCTACTTTTTCACAGCCCTGACTGGGTGGTGCATAGGGATGACCTGGGTTCAGAGGAAATGGGTTAACAGATGCTCTCCATTAAACTGAGGACATCTAGTGGCAGAAAAAAGTACTGCACGGGAAAATCTCTGGGTTGAAGGTGAAAGCTTCAGAAAAAAGTTGGCAAGAACGCTGATAGGAGGAGAGAGCAGAGAGACAAGCTCATTAAGATTATGCTTCTCCTTTCACTGTCCAGTCATAGATTGGGGGTGCGTCCGGGATGACCTGGGTTGACTGATACCCGGCATCAGACTGAGGACATTTAGTGGCAGAAAAAAGTAATGCTGGGAAAATCTCTGAATTGAAGGTGAAAGCTGCAGAAAAAGGTTTGTGAGAAAGCTGAGAGGAGGAGAGAGCAGGGAGATGTGCTAATCACAGTTCTGCTGCCCCTTACACTGGGCAGTCATAGGATGACTTGGGTTCAGAAGTAATGGGTTTGTAGGATGCTGGCCATCAAACTGAGGACATCTAGTGGCAGAAAAAAGTACTGGAAAGGAAAATCCAGAGATTTTTCTTTACAGTACTTTTTTTTCTGCCACTAGATGTCCTCAGTTTGATGGCCAGCATCCTACAAACCCATTACCTCTGAACCCAAGTCATCCTATGACTGCCCAGTGAAAGGGGAAGCAGAATCATGATGAGCTAATCTCTGCTCTCTCCTCCAATCAGCATGTCCGTGTCAGGACATGAACTGACTGGCTACTTGTGCTACATTTACAGGCCAAAAAAAACCCCATAAATCTAAGGCCTGTAAAAGCGTTGTTTTCTTCCCCCCCAGTGTGGATGAGGTTGGGTTTGGATGTACAATATATTGCCAAAAGTATTGGCCCCGCCCTCCAAATCATGTGATTCAGGTGTTCCAATCCCCTCCATGGATACAGGTGTATACAATCAAGCCCCTAGGCATGCAGACTGCTTCTACAAACATTGGTGAAAGAATGGGTCACTCTCAGGAGCTCAGTGACTCCAAGCGTGGTCCCGTGATAGGTGGCCACCTGTGCAATAAGTCCATCCGTGACATTTCCTGGCTACTAAATATTCTACGCTCAACTGTTAGTGGGATTATAACAAAGTGGAAGCAACTGGGAACAACAGCCACTCAGCCACCAAGTGGTAGGCCACGTCACATGGCAGGGCGAGGTCAGTGCATGCTGAAGCGCACAGTGCGCAGAAGTTGCCAACTGTCTGCAGAGTCAATAGCTAAAGACCTCCAAACTTGGTGTGGCCTTCAGATTAGCCCAACAACAATGCGTAGAGAGCTTCATGGAATGGGTTTCCATGGCCGAGCAGCTGCATCCCAGCCTTCCATCACCAAGTGCAATGCAAAGCGTCGGATGCCATGGTGTAAAGCACGCTGCCACTGGACTCTAGAGCAGTGGATATGTGTTATCTGGAGTGACCAATCACGCTTCTCTGTCTGGCATTCTGATGGACGTGTCTGGGTTTGGCGGTTGCCAGGAGAACGGTACTTGCCTGACTGCATTGTGCCAAGTGTAAAAGTTTGGTGGAGGGGGGTTATGGTGTGGGGTTGCTTTTCAGGGGTTGGGCTTGGCCCCCTAGTTCCAGTGAAGGGAACTCTTAAGGCGTCATTTTGGACAACTTTGTGGGAAGAGTTAGGGGATGGCCCCTTCCTGTTCCAACATGACTGCACTCCAGTGCACAAAGCAAGGTCCATAAAGACATGGAGGAGCCAGTTTGGGGTGGAGGAACTTGACTGGCCTGCACAGAGTCCTGACCTCAACCCCATAGAACACCTTTGGGATGAATTAGAGCGGAGACTGCGAGCCAGGCCTCCTCCCCCGACATCAGTGCCTGACCTGACAAATGTGCTTCTGGAAGAATGGTCCAACCTTCCCATAGACACCCTCCTAAACCTTGTGGACGGCCTTCCCAGAAGAGTTGAAGCTGTTATAGCTGCAAAGGGCGGGGCCAACTCAATATTGAACCCTACGGACTAAGACTGGGGGGCCATTACAGTTCATGTGTGTGGAAAGGCCGGCGGCCCAATACATTCGACAATATAGTGTATGTGATATAAGGAGTCCAGGTTCAGGAGTATACAATTTACAGGTGTCTGGAATATACATCGTACAGAGTGAAGGTTCAAGTATGTGATGTACAGAGTGCAGGGGTCAGGAGCAGGGGCGGACTGACCATTTGGAAACTCGGGCACTGCCCGAGGGCCTGGGTCAGTAGGGGGCCCCATGAGATGCCCCTGGTACCTTTTTCATAGGCTTTTTTGAGTTTGGGCAAGAACACAAGGACCCCATGATCCCCTATTGCCCGGGGGCCCCATGAGTTGTCAGTCCATCCCTGGTCAGGAGTATGCATCGTACACAGTGCAGGTTCAAGAGTATGTAATGTACAGATTGCTGGGGTCAGGAGTATGTGATATAAGGAATACAGGGGTCAGCAGTATGTGGTGTACAGAGTGCAGGGGTCAGGAGTATGTAATGTACAGAGTGCAGGGGTCAGGAGTATGTGATGTGCAGAGTGCAGGGGTCAGGAGTATGTAATGTACAGAGTGCAGGGGTCAGCAGTATGTGGTGTACAGAGTGCAGGGGTCAGGAGTATGTAATGTACAGAGTGCAGGGGTCAGGAGTATGTGATGTACAGAGTGCAGGGGTCAGGAGTATGTGATGTACAGAGTGCAGAGGTCAGGAGTATGTGATGTGCAGAGTGCAGGGGTCAGGAGTATGTGATGTACAGAGTGCAGGGGTCAGGAGTATGTACTGTACAGAGTGCAGGGGTCAGGAGTGACTGGAGTGGGCGGGCCAACTCAATGCTGAACCCTACGGCCGAGAATATTCATATGAAAATTCTTTGAACATTCGGTGAATGGACGAATGTCATTCAAAAATTGTCTTTTGCTTTTAACATTCGAGTTTAAAATGAATGTCATCTCTGAGCGATAACCACATACACCGGACGAAAATTCGTTTGATCGAGGAAAGTTTTCCTTTCTGCCCCTTCAAATTTTCCCATCACTGTGGTCGAAACCCCCCCCCCCCCCCCCCCATTGATTTGACCCCACTGAGGATTAGAAAATCAAACGAATTTTCTTGAAACGAAAATTCTTGAACGAAAATCTATATGTGTATGGCCAGCTTAAGACTGGGAGGCCATTAACCGCCTCCCACCCGCAATATAGTACAACGACGGGCGCAAGGAGGTTCTCTCGTTCTGGGAGGACGTCATATGACGTCCTCCCATTCTAACCGGCTCTGGGACCGAGCAGCGCGGCGATCGGTGGTGTGCTGTGTCCCTTGGATACAGCGGATCACCGATCAACGGAAAGAGGAGAAGATGTCAGCTCAGTCATGTGATCAGCTGTGTCCAATCACAGCTGATCGCATGTAAATAGGGAAATGCTGGTTATCGGCATTTCTCTCCCCACGAGCTGTCACGCTGACAGAGGAGAGGAGAGCCGGTAATCGGCATTACTCAGAGGGGACAACTACACTGATCATCAGGGCCCTGATGATCAGTGTAGCCCCAGCAGTGCCACCTGTCAGTGTCCAGCAGTGCCCAGGGATGGACTGACAACTCATGGGGCCCCCGGGCAATAGGGGATCATGGGGCCCCTGTGTCCTCACCAACACCCAAAAAAGCCTATGAAAAAGCCAATGAAAAGTACCAGGGGCATCTCAAGGGGCCCTTTACTGACCCTGGGCCCTCGGGCAGGGCCCGAGTGTTCCAATGGTCAGTCCACCCCTGGCAGTGCCACATCAATGCCACATATCAGTGCCCATCTGAGCTGCCTTTCAGTGCCACCTATCAGTGCTGCCAATCAGTGCCAGTCAGTGCCGCCTATCCGTGTGCATCAGTGCCGCATATCAGTGCCAGTCAGTGCTGCCTAACAGTGCCATTCAGTGCCACCTAACAGTGCCAGTCAGTGCCATCTAACAGTGCCAGTGAGTGCCGCCTATCAGTGCCAGTCAGTGCCGCCTATCAGTGCCACATATCAGTGCCGCCTATTAGTGCCATATAGGAGTGCTGCCTTTCAGTGCCCATCAGTGATGCCTGTCAATGCCCATTAGTGCCACCTACCAGTGCCTCCTCATTAGTGCCCATCAGTGCCACCTATCAGTGTCCATCAGTGCAGCCTATCAGTGCCCATCACTGCAGCCTCATTAGCGCACATCAGTGAAGGAGAAAAATCACTTATTTACAAAATTTTATAACAAAAACTAAGAAAAAACTTTTTTTTTTCAAACTTTTCAGTGGTTTTTGGTTTGTTTAAGAAAAAAATAAAAATCCCCGAGGTGATTAAACACCACCAAAATAAAGCTCTATCTGTCTTAAAAAAATGATACAAATTTCATATGGGTACAGTGTTGCATGACCGCGCAATTGTCATTCAAAGTGCAACAGCGCTGAAAGCTGGAAATTGGCCTGGACAGGAAGGGGGTAGAAGTGCCCGGTAGGCAGGGAGGGGGTAGAAGTGTCCGGTAGGCAGGAAGGGGGTAGAAGCGCCCTGTAGGCAGGAAGGGGGTAGAAGGGCCCGGTAGGGCAGGAAGGGGGTAGAAGTGCCCTGTAGGCAGGAAGGGGGTAGAAGCGCCCTGTAGGCAGAAAGGGGGTAGAAGTGCCCTGTAGGCAGGAAGGGGGTAGAAGCGCCCGGTAGGGCAGGAAGGGGGTAGAAGCGCCCTGTAGGCAGGAAGGGGGTAGAAGCGCCCGGTAGGGCAGGAAGGGGGTAGAAGCGCCCGGTAGGCAGAAAGGGGGTAGAAGCGCCTGGTAGGCAGGAAGGGGGTAGAAGCGCCCTGTAGGCAGGAAAGGGGTAGAAGTGCCCTGTAGGCAGGAAAGGGGTAGAAGTGCCCTGTAGGCAGGAAGGGGGTAGAAGTGCCCTGTAGGCAGGAAGGGGGTAGAAGTGCCCGGTAGGCAGGAAGGGGGTAGAAGTGCCCGATAGGCAGGAAGGGGGTAGAAGTGCCCGGTAGGCAGGAAGGGGGTAGAAGTGCCCTGTAGGCAGGAAGGGGGTAGAAGTGTCCGGTAGGCAGGAAGGGGGTAGAAGTGTCCGGTAGGCAGGAAGGGGGTAGAAGTGCCCGGTAGGCAGGAAGGGGGTAGAAGTGCCCTGTAGGCAGGAAGGGGGTAGAAGTGCCCTGTAGGCAGGAAGGGGGTAGAAGTGCCCAGTAGGCAGGAAAGGGGTAGAAGTGCCTGGTAGGCAGGAAGGGGGTAGAAGTGCCCTGTAGGCAGGAAGGGGGTAGAAGTGCCCGGTAGGCAGGAAGGGGGTAGAAGTGCCCGGTAGGCAGGAAGGGGGTAGAAGTGCCCGGTAGGCGAGGGGTTAAAGTCGATGTGTGTGGAAAGGCCGGGCGACCAATACTCCTGGCCAGGGACGGACTGACCATTCGAACACTCGGGCACTGCCGGAAAGCCCGGGGTCAGTAGGAGGCCCCATGAGATGCTCCTGGTACCTTTCATTGGCTTTTTCATAGGCTTTTTTGGGTGTGGGCGAGGACACAGGGGCCCCATGATCCCCTATTGCCCGGGGCCCCATGAGTTGTCAGTCCGCCCCTGCTCCTAGCAATATAATGCAGTTGAAGTGGATGGTTGGAGCTCGCAGCCCACACTGTCTCCCTCTGCTGCAGTTCTGCAGGCGGCCAGAGGTGGAGCCCCGGCTATGGAGACCTTTGAAGGAACGCAGAGGGATGTGAGTGAGGAGCAGCGGGCTCCCCTCCTCCTCCTCCTCCTCCCCGCCACCCTTTGTCTGTATAAATAAACCTCCGACTCAAATCCATCTTTTCTGGCCAAAAAAAAAAAAAAAAAGAAAGTCCGGGGCTGTGACACAGAGCACATGTTTTTCTGTAAACTGACACAAGTGCGCAAAGTGTTTCCGCTCTCCACTCTTCAAAGTTTCCCGAAGTGTTCTTCTCTCTCCGTGCCGCCGCACTACAAGTCCCAGCATGCGTTTATCCACACCTGAGTCACGAACGTGTGCAACAGTGCTCGCCTTTGTGTGCGTTTTCTAAATGCGCGTCACACTTGCAGTGCCATTAAAGCTCGGTTGGTGCGTTTCTCCAGTGCATTTCGCGGTGCGGTTTTGCGCACGTGCTTTTGATACGCATTGCGTTTTAGCGATTTTGGCATGTGTTTATGTTGCTCTGTTGTCATGCAGAAAAAGCAACAAAAATGCATGTACATGCGTTTTTCATGCGTTCCATTGAAGTCTATGGAACCAAAAACGCAGTCTGCTGCGGGCAAAAAAGTCCCCCACCCTTTTCCCAAAAACACACCGGTTGTAAATGCACAGACCCATAGGAAACCCTTCGTAATGGCCACAGCGGGTGTGCAGACCCGGGAACTCAGCACAGGGATGGTGGCAACCCCTCATAATGGGCACAGCGGGTGTATGGACCTGGGAACTCAGCACAGGGATGGTGGGAACCCCTCATAATGGGCCAGTGGGTGTACAGACCCAGGAACTCAGCACAGGGATGGTGGGAACCCCTCATAATGGGCACAGTGGGTGTACAGACCCGGGAACTCAGCACAGAGATGGTGGCAACCCCTCATAATGGGCACAGCGGGTGTACAGACCCGGGAACTCAGCACAGAGATGGTGGGAACCCCTCATAATGGGCACAGCGGGTGTACAGACCCGGGAACTCAGCACAGGGATGGTGGGAACCCCTTAAAAATAGGCACAGCGGGTGTATGGGCCCGGGAACTCAGCACAGGGATGGTGGCAACCCCTCATAATGGGCACAGCCGGTGTACTGACCCGGAAACTCAGCACAGGGATGGTGGGAACTCCTCATAATGGGCACAGCGGGTGTACGGACCCGGGAACTCAGCACAGAGATGGTGGCAACCCCTCATAATGGGCACAGCGGGTGTACAGACCCGGGAACTCAGCACAGAGATGGTGGGAACCCCTCATAATGGGCACAGCGGGTGTACAGACCCAGGAACTCAGCACAGGGATGGTGGGAACCCCTTAAAATAGGCACAGCGGGTGTATGGGCCCGGGAACTCAGCACAGGGATGGTGGCAACCCCTCATAATGGGCACAGCCGGTGTACTGACCCGGAAACTCAGCACAGGGATGGCGGGAACCCCTCATAATGGGCACAGCGGGTGTACGGACCCGGGAACTCAGCACGGGGATGGTGGGAACCCCTCATAATGGGCACAGCGGGTGTACGGACCCGGGAACTCAGCACGGGGATGGTGGGAACCCCTCATAATGGGCACAGCGGGTGTACGGACCCGGGAACTCAGCACGGGGATGGTGGGAACCCCTCATAACGGGCACAGCGGGTGTACGGACCCGGGAACTCAGCACAGGGATGGTGGGAACCCCTCATAATGGGCACAGCGGGTGTACGGACCCAGGAACTCAGCACAGGGATGGTGGGAACCCCTCATAACGGGCACAGCGGGTGTACGGACCCGGGAACTCAGCACAGGGATGGTGGGAACCCCTCATAACGGGCACAGCGGGTGTACGGACCCGGGAACTCAGCACAGGGATGGTGGGAACCCCTCATAATGGGCACAGCGGGTGTACGGACCCAGGAACTCAGCACGGGGATGGTGGGAACCCCTCATACGGGGGAACAGCCGGTGTACGGACCCGGGAACTCAGCACAGGGATGGTGGGAACCCCTCATAATGGGCACAGCGGGTGTACGGACCCGGGAACTCAGCACAGGGATGGCGGTAACCCCTCATAATGGGCACAGCGGGTGTACAGACCCGGGAACTCAGCACAGGGATGGCGGGAAACCCTCATCATGGGCACAGCGGGTGTACAGACCTGGGAACTCAGCACAGAGATGGCGGGAACCCCTCATAACGGGCACAGCGGGTGTACAGACCCAGGAACACAGCACAGGGATGGCGGGAACCCCGCATAACGGGCACAGCGGGTGTACAGACCCGGGAACTCAGCACAGGGATGGTGGGAACCCCGCATAACGGGCACAGCGGGTGTACAGACCCGGGAACTCAGCACAGGGATGGTGGGAACCCCGCATAACGGGCACAGCGGGTGTACAGACCCTTTAATGAGGGATATCAGAGGGGTTAAACACATAAAGCAATTTATTATTTTTCCAATCCAGTAAAACTTCCCGGGCCGTGTTACTATACAGATTCCATCGATCTCATTGATCGTCTTCACATGTGACATACAACCCTTTACAACACGTCTGAACATCCACTGAAGTAAAGCGTGGCAGCGGTTCTGGATTTAATACGTGTAGAAATCTTATTGATAGTCGGGAAATGTATGGAAATCCGCAGTGACCAATCAGAAAGCGGCCATTGGCTGATATTACCTGATTGCCCCCCTGCAGGTCTCCACTCTGTGCCCACGCTGTTCCTTCTTAGGCCCCATTCACACTTCACGTAGTGGAAACGTGCGATTGTGTTCGTGCGATTCTGTGTGGGCGATTCTGTGCGGGAGATTCTGTGTGGGAGATTCTGTGCGGGAGATTCTGAGCGGGAGATTCTGTGTGGGAGATTCTGAGCGGGCGATTCTGTGCAGGCGATTCTGTGCGTGTGATTCTGTGCGGGAGATTCTGTGCGGGAGATTCTGTGCGGGCGATTCTGTGCGGGAGATTCTGTGTGGAGGATTCTGTGGGGGCGATTCTGTGCGGGCGATTCTGTGCGGGAGATTCTGTGCAGACGATTCTGTGCACGCAATTTCTGTGCGGGCGATTCTGTGCAGGCAACTCTGTGCCGGAGATTCTGTGCATGCGATTCTGTACGGGAGATTCTGTGCGGGCGATTCTGTGCGTGCGATTCTGTGCGTGCGATTCTGTGTGGGCGATTCTGTGTGTCGCACATTCACTTCACTAGGCTGTTCTGTGTGCGTTTGTCTACTTCTGCTCCTTTTGTGGGCAACAAGCTTCACGCGATTTTTTGCCGCAATCACAGCAAAATCGCATTGCATCTGGGGTGCCGCTTAGAATGAACGTGTGTGGCGCGTTCAGCATCGACTGCCGATTGGCCATTTGGAATTGCAAGAAGAATCGCACCGTTTCCACCAGGGGCGGACTGACCATTCGGGAACTCGGGCACTGCTCCAGGGCCTGGGGTCAGTAGGGGGCCCCATGAGATGCCCCTGGTACCTTTTTTGGGTGTGGTTTGAGTGTGGGCGAGGACACAGGGGCCCCATGATCCCCTATTGCCCAGGAGCCCCATGATCCCCTATTGCCCGGGGGCCCCATGATCCCCTATTGCCCGGGGGCCCCATGAGTTGTTAGTCTGCCCCTGGTTTCCGCCCACGATTGTGAATGAGGCCTTCCTGAATGGATACTTTAGAGATCCCATCAGGTCAGATCGCAACATTGTAACTCTGTAGCTCAAGGTGCGGGGATGCAGCAGGGGCTGATTTGTGTCCGACATTTGTGAACACAGCCGAGGACTGCGCAGACGCCAGGATTTACATTGTGTCATCTCTCAGTCCAGGGAGTAGATGGTGACCCTGGGTGATGCCTGAATGTGTATGCAAGAGGTGTGGGGGAGCCATGAAGAATAAAAAAGAATTAGTAGAAGCTCCGCGAATCTGCCAAGGAGCAGAGCGTTTGTGTGCGTTGTAGTAAAGCGTTCGATTTTACACGCCTTCCCGAAACGCGCTGATATGAACGAATCCTCGGGGCCCATTTACACTGTTACATTATTACAACACAGACATTGCTACACCGCGCTACAACACACATTACATGTATTGGCGCAATTCATTCCTAATGGCACCCAAAACTTGCCGATGCAGGTGTGTCGCAGTGTGTCGCTATACATGGTGCGAGCTTCCCTAATGCACCAGTACATGGCATACCGCGCCTCAATGGACCGTGAGTTCATATCCCACCATGGGGTCAATGCTGCTCCTGGCCAGGGAGCGGGGGGGGCTCCAGCTCAACAGGGAACGGTTAAATCCCAGTCTGTACACAGCGGGGGTCACTTCAGATGCTCCCCCCCCGCTCATTAATCCACTTAGATATGCGCAACATCTTACCTCTGGCAGCGTATTTATCACAGAAAATTCCCCAGAAAAGTTTCCAAGCGTTGAATTTATATGTAATTATCATAGATAATCCGATCCGAAGAAATATCTGTGAGAGCCGAGATTACCCCCGCAGCCTGCAGGTCCCTATTCATGTCCGTCCGTCTGTCTATCTATTATCTATCTATCTATTATCTATCTATCTATCTATCTATCTATTATCTATCTATCTATCTATCTATCTATTATCTATCTATCTATCTATTTTCT